>NC_032014.1:26632502-26639224 GCF_001865875.1 Lupinus angustifolius
TTTACTCTAAACACCTAATACAAACTCATGCAATATGACAATGTATTAGTATGAAAACAGAAGTTACAGAATCTAAAAAACTTCACAAAAAAGCATCAATAATACGCATGAACATGTGAGGGAAAATATAAGAAATTATAACATGAAATGCACTCCATCCTAAAGCATAGAATCTCTCCTTTCTAAACTCACAAATGCACTTAACAAATAGATGCAACAATTATCACACAAAATGCTCTAACTCTCTAATAAATGCAACATGCAACTTATGAGATCAGTTTTGAAAACGCAGTTTATAAAGAATCAGTTCTGAAGCCCAGTTAATCGATTAAAGCTTTGGTTAATCGATTAACGTTGTTCAAAAACGTAACTGATTCTGTTTTCCAAGTTTTTCAGTTTCAACAGCTTTTCAAAAAGGTTAGGTTAATCGATTAACGTATGCCTTAATCGATTAACAGCATTTTTCATGTGTATTTTTAAATACAAAACCTCAAATACGTTATGCACTTAGTTCATACATGTTTAACACTTAGTTTATGCCTAGAATGCACATATACATGTATTTATGTGATGCATGAACATATTATGAATGACATATCTCAAAGATGAAATGATATAAAAGATTTATGCATATGAGACATGTATTACGTGACCTAAGCCTTAGACTCAAGTTAAACTAGTTTCTAGTCTAAGCCTAGTACCAATCAAAGACTTAAGCATGTTGATTTGTTGGTGATCTTCAAGCTCTTATTAGCACAAGTTGTCCTCATCAAAACCATGACATATAAAGAGAGCTTCACAAAGTGTTCCTCTTGACATGCACACTTTCAATATGGTCATTACAAGTATCTCGTGATGCCATTTGGTGTAACCAATGCTCCTGTAGTGTTCATGGATTACCTGAATCAGATTTTTCATCCATACCTCGACACATTTGTGGTCGTATTTATCGATGATATCTTGATTTATTCAAAGGATCAGGAGGAACATACGAAACATATGAGGATAGTGTTGCAGATTTTGAAAGACAACCAACTCTATGTCAAGTTGTCAAAGTGTGAATTTTGGTTAGAATCAGTGAATTTTCTTGGGCATGTGATATCAAGTGAAGGAATTGATGTAGATCCTGCTAAAGTAGAAATGGTGATGGAATGGAATTCTCCGAAATTCGTAACGAAGATCAGAAGCTTCCTAGGTTTAGCGGGATACTATCGAAAGTTTATTGAAGGATTTTCGAAGTTGGTGTTGCCACTGACTACGTTAACCATGAAAGATAAGGCTTTTGTCTGGATGGCGAAGTGTGAAGAAAACTTTCAAGAATTGAAGAAAATATTGACTATAACACATGTGTTGATTCTACCAAACACGAAGGGAAACTACAACTGGTACTGTGACGCATCTAAACAAGGCCTATGTTTTGTGTTGATGCAACAAAAAAAAGGTGGTAGCTTATGCTTCATGACAATTAAAAACACATGAGCAGAATTATCCGATGCACGACTTGGAGTTCTCTGCGACCGTATTTGCTCTCAAGGTCTAGAGACATCACCTCTATGGATTAAGATTTGAAGTCTCTAGTTATCACAAAATCTTGAAGTATCTGTTCGACCAAAAGGAACTGAACATGAGGCAGAGACGGTGGATTGAATTCCTCAAGGACTATGACTTTGATCTCCAATACCACCCTGGGAAAGCTAATGCGGTGGTTGATGCATTGAGTAGAAAATCTCTGCATATGTCAAACAAGATGGTTAGGGAGATGGAATTGATTGAGGGTTTCAGGAATTTAAGCCTCACGGTGCAAGTAAAATCTAAGAGTTTGGTATTAGGTATGCTTACAGTAACAAATGACTTTCTGGAACAACTGAAAGGTTTGCAAAGTTCTGATCCAAAACTGCAAGAGAAGAGAACCTTGTTGGCTGAAGGAAGAGCCCCGAAATTTCAAGAAGGAGCCGATGGAGTGTTGCGATGCAAGAACCGAGTTTGTGTGCCAAGAGACCCTTATTTGAAAATGGTAATCTTGGACGAAGCCCATAAGAGCAAACTAAGTATTAATCCTGGAGCTACCAAAATATATCAAGACTTGAAGAAGATGTTCTGGTGGTCCGGTATGAAGAGAGAAGTAGTAGAGTATGTATCGCGCTGCTTAACATGTCAAAAGGCAAAGATCGAGCACAAGTGTCCCAAAGGAGAACTCCAACCTTTGGATATCCCCGTTTGGAAATGGGATAGCATTGCAATGGATTTTGTGAGCGGATTTCCTCGGACTCAAAAGGGTTATGATGGAGTTTGAGTGATAGTCAATCGTTTGACAAAGTGATAAGTGCCAAACATACCTAAATTTCACACACTTTTATGGCACTTATCTTAAGCATAATTGAGAAAAACCAACTTAAAATAATACTTTTTGTATAAAATATCACAATGTTGTATATTTTTTTTTGTATTTATTTTTTACGTATTTTGTAGGATTTAGAAAGAAGAAAAGAAGAGGAAAAAAAAGACTTATGGTCAAAAAGAAAAAGAAGTCAAAATCAAGGTGCTCAAGCAGGCAGCTGAGCGTGGACAAAGCCACGCTAAGCTAACCTAGACACCAGCCTGACCTGGACCAAGCTGCTCAAGCAAGCAGCTGAGCGGACATGCTTGGCCGCTCAGCTTAGCACCAGACTAGTCCTGACACGATCAGAACTCAAGCTTGACACGGTCAGACACGAGCTTGGCACATGTCCAAGCTGCTCAACAAGTAGCTTAGTAGTGCAACTAAGCAGCTCAGCGGGGAACCAGACTCCTTCCCAGATCAGCAAGCATTAGGCCACGTCCGAGTCAGCACGGTCAAAGCTGCTGAACAAGCAGCTTAGCGGTGCAACGGGTGTGCTAAGTGATGTGCACCCAGACTTGACTTAGCCACCAAGCAAACCATGAAGTCACCAATGACATCACTTCAAGTGTCCCACCATAGGCTTTTCAGAGTAGCTCACCATAGCTGGCCCCATAGCTCACAACTAGCTTTGGTGAGTCAAGCATAAGGAGGTGACAAAGCTGCTTGATCAAGTGACCAAACCCATGCTGAAGGGTTTGGTCAGTTGCTGAGCGGTGCTAACAAGCAGCTCAGCGGCTCCAGGGAACTTCTATAAATAAAGGCACATTTCATTCGAATCAAGAACATGATATCTCACATTTTCATTCACATCTTGCCTAGAAATTCTTCCCTGAAGTTCTCTCTTCTTTTCTTAGTTCTTAGGAACTTTATATAAGTAATTTTTGTAATTTTAGTTTATAAATCAAGAGGAGAAAAGCCGAAGGCAAATGAGATGCAAAAATCAATTTTGTAATCTCATTTGGAACTCAAAGCATCCAATCTTTGGATGGATGGCTCATGCTCCTAACAATCTCTTTTGAATATGGTTATGTATTTCTACTTCTTCCTATATTCTAAAAGTTTGAATTTAAATCATTCATGTTGGTGCTTTGATTAATTTTACTTGTTTGAGTTGCTTAATGCTCTTTTTAGATTGATCACCTAAAAAATGATTTCAAGTCAATAAAATTACTTGTCTCAAACACTTAACAAATAAACTAAGAAGTAGTTGTACTACTTAGATTATTTGCCAAGTTAAGCATTCTTTTCTTAAGATATTATATTCATTACTAATTCAATATTAGAGAAGCCAAGATTAGGGTGTGACAACCTAATCTCTTTGTGGACGTAATATTGTTTAGTAATCTCTTTATCATTCTACCATTTTAGGACATACACTAAAAGGAGGATTTTAGAACTTGGTGTTTGGAGTTAACCAAAGTAAAACATAAGAACTTGTCTAAGTAGTTCAAATTCATAAGAAGTTGAGAAATATTTTCCTTATTCAAAATGATATTGTTAGTTCAAATTCATAAGAAGTTGAGAATTTTTTAATATTTAGTTTATTTTTCTTGTTAATTGTTTATATGCAATTCAATTCAACAAAACCAAAATATGTTTAACTCATTATTTGTGCATTGATATGTTCATATGATTCATTCTATTAGGTAATTTCATGTGGTTCGACATAACCCTATACTATACTACAATTGAATCTTGATAGAGGTGTAAATTGTAAAATAGTAAAGTGTTATCAATAAATTTATTTGTTGAAAAAACCTTTTAATATACAAAAGTGATGAAGCTAACTTACTAACTTTTACTTATTGTTATTCACATTCCACCATTTATTTATTCTTTAATACCAACCTTCCTTAAGGAAGAAGTTTTGTTTGTTAATAAAAGGAACCCGAAAGGGAGTAAATAAATAAAGGTCACTTAACCTTATTACTCTTTCGTTCTTTATTTATTTGTTTGTTTTTAACAACTAATTATTCATCACTTTTTTACATTAGAATACCATTAAACCGATGTTGAAATTTATTCCACAAAACCGAGATGGTATTCAAAGGTACTTAATAATTATGTAATAGGGGATTGCTTCGATACCATTGTACTAGCGTTAGAATTTATTCTAACAAAGCCGAGATGGGGCAAAGAAGGAATAACTTATTAACATGATTATTAGAAGTAAGTTGTAACTGAAATATTCTTGAAACCATTATACCGGCGTTGAAATTTATTTCAACAAAGTCGAGATGGGGAACAAAGAATAAAACTGAGTTCACTTACTTATTCAAATAAAGAGAAAAACACACCAAGGAAGAGGACTTCCGCTCTCAACAAGTTGGTACCACTGCCGAACGATTTGTTGAGAGGGGAAGGCCTACCCTTCATAAAACCTTTCAACAAATTGGCGCTGCTGCCGGGGACGATTTGTTGATAGGGGAAACCTCCTCAAAAATATCTTTCAACACAAAGACAACTCACTCTCTAGCCATCAATATGACATACTCCTTGGAAAGGCTGGTGGAGTTATACATCAAAGAGATTTTGTAATTGCATGGTATTCCTACAAATTATATCTCAGATAGAGACCCACGTTTCACTTCAAAGTTGTGGAATGGTTTGTAAACAGCTTTGGGTACCAAATTGAGTATGAGTTCATCTTACCACCCACAGACGGATGGCCAATCTGAATGGACTATCCAATCTTTCAAGACTTGATGAGAGCATGTGTGTTGGAACACTCTGAAATTTGGGTGGACTATCTGTATCTAATAGAGTTCACCTACAATAATAATTTTCATTCGAGTATCGGCATGGCGCCGTATAAAGCTCTTTACGACAAAAAGTGCAGAACACCATTGTGCTAGTTTGAAGCATGGGAGAATCTGATACTAGGACCCGATGTGGTTCAGTAGACGATGGAAAAGATAAGAATGATAAGAGAGAACATGAAGGCAACTCAGAGTAGGCAGAAGAACTACTATGACAAAAGGAGGAACCCTCTCTGTTTTGAGGAAGGAGATCATGTCTTCATGAGGGTGGTTCTGACAACTGGCATTGGCAGAGTGCTTAAAGCCCATTAGCTTACCCCTAAATTCATAGGACCATACCAAATCCTTAGTAAAGTCAGACCAATGACTTACCAAATAGCCTGGCCACCTTTATTATCAAACCTACATAATGTCTTCCATGTATCCCAACTCAAAAAATACATTAGTGACACGTCGCATATCATCAAAACCGATTCAATCTAGCTAAATGATAATTTCATTTTTGAAACTATGCCCTCGAGGATCACTGATCGAAGTGTGAAGGTGTTGCGAGGCAATGAGATTGCCCTAGTTAAAGTGATATAGAGCCAAGCAAACAGAGAAGATGCGACTTGGGAGGTTGAGGATGCCATAAGAGAATCCTATCCCTATCTGTTTTCTTAAGAGGTATGTTTAATTTTCGAGGATGAAAATCTTATAAGTGGGGGAGGATTGTAACATAGTGAATTTTCAATATATGTTGTTTTAATTATGTATTTTAACAAGCATTAATTTTAGAAATTAATCGATAATAATTGAGGTTGAACCGTAGTTGAGTGTTAGTCGTTTTTTGTGAATTCCTATTTTGTGGTAAATTTTCGTAATTTTCTGTGACAGAAAGTTTGTGAGCTGCTATGAGACCCAAATTCGTCTGAATTCGGCCCAGGAAATGTTAGGTATCAGTGGTTACAATACACCTAGAAGGGGGGGTTGAATAGGTGTCGCGGTTAGAACAGCCGCTTTTCGAAACTCAACAATTTATGCTGAATCACCCCTACTTAATCGATTACAGGATGAAGATAATCAATTAACAGAACAATCTTAATCGATTAACAAAAATAGTTTTAATCAATTAACAGAAATATTTTTAATCGATTAACAGAAACAGGATAATCGATTAACGCAATAGTTTTAATCGATTAAACAGAAACAGTAAGCTATTACAGAAATGATTAATTGCAGAACAGTTAACCGATAATGGAACGAATACAAAGCTTACAGATTTTGTATATCAGAATAGCATCCAATATAGCATACAAACAGAATGTATCAATTTGAATCCAATATACCAATTAATCGATAAAAAACAGTAAAGAGAGAGAGAGAAAACAAATCATGCAACGCGAATTTTTATCCTGGTTCGTTTGCTGTCCACTGCAAACTACATCCAGGCCTCCCGGCTGACTTGGGAGATTTCCTTCACTATAATCGAAGCAATGTAATTACATACACATTATGCAATTACAACACTTAGCAAATTACAAGAAAATAAAGAAACCATTCAATGGTTTGACTCCCTTCCTACCGATAAAGAAAACGTTTCT
>NC_032014.1:26639865-26660778 GCF_001865875.1 Lupinus angustifolius
ATTAACAGCATTTAAAAACGTGTTTCCAGTAGCAACCACTTTTCACAGCAGTTGGGTTAATCGATTAAAGGATTGGTTAATCGATTAACAATAATTAAAATGTGTATTTTTAAATACAAAACATAAAATACGTTATGCACTTAGATGATACATGTTTAACACTTCGTTTTATGCCTAGAATGCACATATACATGTATTTATGTAATGCATGAACATATTATGAATGACATATCTCATGGATGGAATGATTTAAAAGATATATGCATATGAGACATGTATTAGGTGCCCTAAGCCTTGACTCAACTTAAACTAGAATCTAGTCTAAGCCTAGTACCAAATAAAGACTTAAGCACGCTGATTTGTTGATGATCTTCAAGCTCTTAAAGGCACAAGTTGTCCTCATCAAAACCATGACATTCAAGGAGAGCTTTCCAAAGTGTTCCTCTTGACATGCACACTTTCAGGAACGTGTTTTTCAGTTCTGTAGCTCGGAATCGAATTCCAATTGCGCTGTTGGCTTCGAAATATTATTTAGAGTCTAGATAGACATCAAGTTTGTCCATGACACATTTCTAAATATTTTTTACTCCGAATTCTGTGTTTCAAAGTTCTGACCGTAAACTGAAATCAGAATATTTTTAATATCTAGCCGAGTATTATCCGACAATACTCGGACATAGTTTAATCGCGAATGTTTCACCGAAGAGGCCACTTCACTTTCACGAGTGAAACTTGCTTGGCAAACAAGCAAAAATACTCATCTCTTACACAAAACCCCTTAAACCCTTCATCTACCCATTACACAATTTACTCTTTGGAAACCCTTGGTTTCCCCTCTCAAAATCAGAATCATTGTCTTTAATAGAGCCCCCTCTAACTTAGAATCTAAAGTAAGCCTTCATTCTTTTTCGTTCTTTATCTCTTACATTCTAACCGTTAAGTGTTTACGAGATTTTAGTATGATGTTTATACGCATGTTACGAACATTTTCAACAGTGGAAATTTTCTAATAATTTTGCTAACTCTTGTTATACTCAAGAACTCAATGTGTTCTCGGGAATTTAGAAAATCATTATTTTGAAACCATGAAATCTTGTTGTTCATGGGGCTGTTTTAGTGTTTAAAAATATGCATGTTATTGATTTTGATGAAAGAGGATGAGTATGAAATCAAAAGATGTTTTGATTTAAAATGTCATTTTGAGTATGGGATCAACCCTTGTAAAGAAGATGTTGAAATGACCATGAACACGATGAGAATCGTGAACAAGACTTTCGAGGATAAATGATGGTTCAAGAATATGAATCTTGGATCGGATGGATGAAAGTCTTGGATGTTCTTATAATAGATTAACATGATTTCTTTACCTTAAAGTTAGTAGGTAAAAGATTTAACTCGCAAATCACTGATGGGTTTTTGTGTTTAGTTTCGAGGCGTTCGAAGTCGGACAATCGACCCATTCACTTAAAGGAGATCAACCGCTCTACAACCCAAGGTGAGTGAGAATACATCGTGACATAGTGGTGTCCGAATATGAAACTCAGATCTCCCAACTACCTCAAAAGTTGGGAGTTATATTTGTTTTTTATATAACCCGTACTTAACAAAATGATTGCATACCCTAGGATAGCTTAAAATATCAAGTATTGTGGTAGTTATCCATTAAGGAACAACACTCGAAAAACTAAAATGCATAGGGATCAAAAATAGTGGTGGTATTCAATCCGCTAGCCCAAAAGGTTGAGAGAGAGGACATGGCCACTAAGCCAGCCACGCCTGGGTGAGCCAGACACACCTGGCCACTGGACCTACCACACATCGGCGACCCAGCCACGCTTGGCGAGCAAGACACGCTTGGCCACTAGACCAGCCAGGCTTGGGCGAGTCAGCCACGCCTGGGCGAGGGCCAGTAGCGTGCTTGGCCTGGATGAGGTATTATGTTGGATTGGACAGTTCTCACAGTGCAGACTAGACGATCTCTGACAACTCCTCTTTAAAATCAGGATCGATGAGAGGGATGCAGTAAATGTTTGATATGACACTTCCTGAAATGAATAGTTCTTCGGAATAGATCGATCATATATCTTTGCGAAGTATATTTTTGGTGCGTTCAAATCGTCTTGTTATGGGACCTGTACTCTTGATTATATCCGAATAGTTTATTGGGAGGATATTGGTGTAAGGATGAATGAAATAATCATAGCATTCATACATTGAGTTTATGGATATTGATTCTCATAGCGAGCTAGACACGCCTAGCTAGTGGACCAGCCAGTCACGCCTGGCCACTTAATTAGCCACGCTTAGGCGAGCCAGGCAGCATGCTTGGCCTATTCTGGGCGGTTTTAGCGCCCGAGCAACAGGCCCTTGCCTGGGTGAGGATCATATGGTGATTTTGACCAGTTTATGGTGGATTTGTCGCTTGAGCGACAATCCCTTGCATACGCAAGAGCCAGGCAGAGAATTGAGTCTATTTTGACGAATTTGTCGCTTGAGCGACAGTCTCTCACTCGAGCGAGAGATAGACAATAATGTTGATTGATTTTGATTGATTGATTGCTTAGGCAATAACCCTAGCTTGGGTTTGAAGTGTATTTAACATGTGGGGAAGACTGTGGCTCAGATGATTGAGTCTGGTGCCCAAATCGATAAATTTATAGAGTTACCTTTGTTCTTGTGTCTTATTCGGGCAAGGATTTCGACGATGACGTCGTGAGCAAGGCGACATGATACCACGTAGCGAGGTCGTTTGACCGTAAGAGGGTTGGCCATGTGGTCGTCTAGGATAATTCAATGATGGTTCATAGTAGTAGGGATGTTATTCTTATATTATGTGATAACGTAAGATCGGGTCCCACAAGAAGCATTCCTTTGGGAGATGTCTTAGGATAGGCCGGTCGATATAAAAGACTGATTAAAAGATTTATTCGGTTAACTTTGGTTTGTGTGTATACACATATGAATAATGAAGTAGTGGAGAGAAAATTTACGGTAGATGAACGAGCCCCATGATGTTGAGAGGGATGGTGATGGCGATGATTCGTCAGTAAAGTCTTGAGGGCGAGTCTAGGTGAGACGAGTCCCTTGTATTCCTGGGTGAGGTATTCTGTTGGATTAGACAGTTCTCACAGTACAAACTAGATGATCTCTGACAACCCCTCTTTGTAATCAGGATCGATGAGAGGATGTCCATAAAGTGTTTGATATGACACCATCCTAAAATGGAAAGTTCTTCGGAACAGGCTGATCATATATCCTTGCGAGGAATATTTTTGGTGCGTTCAAATTGGCTTGTTATGGGACTTATACTCTCGGTTATTTCTGAATAGTTTATTGAGAGGATATTGCTGTAAGGATGGATGAAATAAACATAGCATTCATACATTGAGTTCATGGATATTGATTCTCATAGTTTGAGATAGAATATCATTCATCATTTGCATTTATGTATGTGAAATATATTGTGTATTTTATGTGTGTCTATCTGGATGTAATATTCTGTGTAATTCCATGCCGTCAATGGATAATATTCATTAGATGTCCTACTCCCTTTTCTTTTTGCTTGTCTTCAATTCTCGTTCTCGTTCAGGTGGACCGTACCGCCAGGATTTGGAGCTATCGATTATCAATGTCCAATGAGGGAACATGGAATAGCGATGGGCACCGATACACCTACACATGCCCTTGCGCCTTACAACTGGAGATGGTTTGTGATGGCTTTATAATGCGCTTCCCCTCACATCATGCGGACTTGGAGGCTTCTTTCATTTTACCTGCTCGGAGACCAGCACCTAGTGACTTAACTAGTATGTATAGAAGACTCCATTGTCGTGGTAGACCTCTCCTCCGATTCTGAGACGGAGGAGACCCCAGCGAGTGTCCTAGCGCACCCGCTAACACTAGAGCTAGTCACTAACAGTCATTCCCATTTCTATTTTGCTTTTGAAGATGGTATTTATGTAGGGTACTTTTAATGTGTTGAATAAATCGGTCTACTTTGTATATTTCATTTTAGATAAGATTTGATTCCGCTTTGTTTTTTGTACAAACACTTTCCGTTATTTTCAATAAAGAATTATTCCACAATATGTTAAGTGACTTTTGATTACCATTAGATAACGGTTGTTGTCTTTTCCGCAATTTTAGGTTTCTTAATGTGATGTCCCGAAAAGGAATCGAATATAAGGAAAATAAGTTCAAATTATATTATTCAAAAAAAAATATTTTACCCATTTTTGGGCAATGTTGTTGGAGTAAAGAATATGTGATATATATATTTCAGGAAAATATGAAGTCCAAGTGGGAGATTGTTAGAAATTGATAATTTCTAATTAAGGTGAACATCATATATTTAATACAATTATATCAGGTATTTATTTTGGGGTTACAAAATAAGTGATCTAATTATTGGCAACATATAAGACTTCTAAAAGCTTATAACAGATATGGGCTTAATGAATAAATACCCAACAGGTTAGCCCTTAGGGGATAATGGGAACCCTATAAGTTAACACATAAGGAACAGTTATGGTCCCCAACATACTAAATCACAAATAGTTTTCACCATTCCCCATCAGAGAGAAAACGAAGGTCCCAAAAGAAATTAAGGATTTGGTTGATAAAGGTCATCATACCAAAGCTCTCTCGGAAATGTAGATCAAATGAGTATATCAAAGAACATGGATTCAGGTATGACATTGCACCCTTGTTTTATATATGTGTGAGAATCATGGGATTCAAGATCCTAGGATTCGTATTTCACCAAATAATAAGGAATTCCCAACATCCTCATCTCTGATTATTCCATTTGCAAATAAGAATCGAAAAATATTATTATTCGACTGAAGAAGTGCATCCTCGGAAGTATCAATCTTTAAAGGTCAAACAATTGATCATCTTATTAAAATGAATCATGAAATAAAATATATATATATATATAAAGATGGAAAAGAAGCCTTATTCTGCCGATATCATGTTTGTTGGACTTGACTCTAAATTCAAGCAGTGTTGGTGGATAGCAACTCATAGCATTTGCCAAAATTCCGCCATTAAAAAAAATAGTGGAAGGTATTGCAAGAAAATGGCAGATGCCATAGCAGTTAATGAGAAAAATAAGAAAGAAGTGGTTGAGCTTTTTCACCTAAAAACCTCACAATAAATACATAACAAAAATGAAGAGTTGTTGGTTGCAACGGTGACAATGAGTGTGAGAGAGGGGGCAGACAAATGAGAGCTTCAAATGTGAGAATGAGTGAGGGCACAACTTTTAATTTACGATTTTTTATTTTGTTGGGTAAAACTCGAAAGTATTCTCAACTTTCCCAAAATTTTCCTGTCTTTCTTAATTTTTTGATAAAAGTCTTCGGTGAAATACTATCTTTTCATACTTTCTGAAATACAAGAGCTAAGTGTGATATTGACTTTAAAATATTCTTGAAAAGGTTTCCAACATCTGGGTGTAGTTATCCTAAATCATTAAGAAATGTCTTTTTCTACTCCTTAAAATCAAAGGTCACGATATGTTTTTGTGAGTGTTTGCATAATAAGAAAGTAATATGCTTTCTTGTGGAAAATTGAGTGCTCTATAAGAGAGTCTTGGTGTGAGCACTTTGTAAAGAAATTCAATTGTATATTGAAAATCCTTTGAATCAGAAAAGGAAATTCGACGTATCCTTTAGTTGAAGAATGTGAACTAGTATAGATCTGTGTTAATTTTTTACCTTTATTTTTTTTTTATATTTATACAACTATTGTTTTAAGTCTGTGTTTCTGTTGAAACAATTTAGTTGTCATTTAAAAAGGATAACATTGTTCCAAACCCAATTCACCCTCCCCTTAGGTTATTATAGTATTTACAATTGATACTAGAATAAGGTTGGGTAATTTTTTTTCCCAAGTCCTAGTTAAAGGCCTTGTAAATTAGAAAGCACAAGTAAATAGATAAGTTTTTATTGTATTCTAGTTTAAGGTCTTGCCTTAGCAGTTCATTTGAATTTTGATATGACAAAAAACTCATGAAAATTGTTTTCCAAAATTTTAAGAAGGATGGTAAATGTTAACAAGGTTTCTAAAAAGGAATTTATAGAAAACCAAGTAACAAATTACTGGAAACAGAGTAACATGTTATGTCACTGGACAAAAGGGTGAAATAACTGACCATTAACGTAGGTAATCGATTATTCAGTGGCCAATAAGGTACAATAATCGATTACCGAGTGTCAGAAATCGATTAGTCTACGCTATAAGTGTGTTTCGAGTTTGAAACTCTATGTGCACATACCCAAATGAACTAGTATGTTCCAAGCATTTGATATCTCCTGGAATGGACTTTGGAACTCCTCTAAACTCTTTATATATCATCCTAGATTTATAAAAATAACAACACTTTGGCAACAACTTTCAATTGCAAAGCCTTTCTTAAGATTTTCAAAAAAAAAAGTCTTCAGTAAAATTCTCCATTTTCTTAGTTTCTGAAAAACAAGAGATAAGTAAAATATTGACTTTAAAGTGTTCTTCAAAATTATTCCAACATCAATAGGTTAAGTGTAGTAATCCTAAGCCATTGAATGTTTGTGTAATAAGAAAGTGATAGGCTTTCTCATGGAAAATTGAGTGTTCTATGAGAATCATGGTGTGATGTTGATAAAGAAACTGAATTGCATGAAAATCTCTTGAATCAGAAAAGGCGACTCAATGTAACTTTTAATTGAAGAAAGTGAATTAGTATACATCTTTGTGTGAATCTCTCTACCTTTACCTCTTTTATATTTTTGAAATATTGGTCCTCTAAGTTTCTGCTTCCGTTAAAAAATTTGAGTTATGTTTAAAAGGAAAATAACGTTGCAAACTTAATTCACTTTTTTCTCTTAGATTTTTATCTACTGTTTACATCAATCTTCAATTTTATCTTTAGGGAAACCAAAACATTTGAAGATGCCCATTACAGGAAATCTTTTGAAACAGGAGTAAGAAAGGAAATGTCGTGTGAGCAATAGTAAATAAACGATAATAATTTTTGAAACATTGGTAATTATAAAGTAGACCAAGTAACATTAGTAATTAGATATGTAACACTAATTAATAAATGGTGGTAATTACTAAGGCACATTAATAATTTTAGTTAATACCTTTTTACAATAAAAGTAGGCGAAAAATCGAGCAAGAAAAGTGTCATTACATATTTAGCAATTAATAGAATGTTTAACAGATGTAGGAATAGCAACGGGAACGGGTAATATTTTCCCGTTCCCAAACTCACAATATACGTGGGTAACCATGTAGCGAGTATTTGTGGGTACCCAATTAATTTTTTATTTTAATTATATATTTATATAATTTATAATAAGCAATATATAAAAACAATTATTACATGAATAATATGATAAATTTATGATCATAGTCAAATAGGTGGAATTTATTATAAAATAATAATAAAGTATATGATATATGATATCAAAATAATAATAATAATAAGCTATAATATATAAAAATTTAATTAAAAACTAAATTTTAAATTTGCAAGTACTCACGGTATCATAAAACATGCTCTCATTCATAAGCTACTACTGCGGGTACCAGTAGCAGGTATTTCTATCGATACCTACAGATCGAGTTTTTTTGTTATCCCTAAACAAATGGCCATGAAAAATGAAAAGTTTGGAGTGTGAATTAATAGAAGGTTTCAATCTAGAGTGTAATATCTATGCATTGTCAATGTAAATATTTTTTACACAGTTAATATATTATTTACCATTTATTTGTATTATTTTTTTGAAGAATGAATAATAATAAAACATGACTCCTGAACAATGACAATATATAAAACTTATTCTTGTTTACATTTTTTTTCTATTCAATTTACAGTAAAGATGCGTTTAAAAACGAATGAAAAGATTAATACGGAATGTAAAGGAGGTGCCTTTTTTCATTATTTTGAAATAAACCAAAGATTTTGTACCAAAAAAACAAAGATTTGAAGAGTATTAATAACATAAGCTTTTTGTGTGAGAGGATTTTTTAAGGAGTGTGGGTGAGGGATGGCATTGGACCCGGACCCTTATTTAATTGAAACCCGAGATTTTAAGACCAGTTGTTGGATGAGTCTAGGTTCGGGTAATGAGGTACCCAGACCCACAAGTACATGAACCTATTATTCATTCATATATATATTGTTATTCCATAATGTCATATTGTTAATCAATGAAGTAATGTTATATTGTTAAGTAGTGATATGATATTATGTTGTTAATTGATATGTATTCAGTGTCTTGTTGATTGTACAACTCTTATTAGATCAATTTTATATCCTAATGTTGAAAACGGTCAATTTAAAACGTGTTTAAAAATTTAAATATGTTTTCATAATTCTTTATCTTATTGATTACTTAAATAACATATAAGATTGTACGAAGGAAACACGTAATTACATAATTTTTTTATCAGCAATAACACAATTACATAAATTACTTACAATTATTTTTAATGTTTTTTGAATTTATAGGTACCCACAAATCCATTGGCTAATCAAGGACCTGTAGGTAATAGATCCGGCAGATATGAACAAGGGTCTGGAGTAATCTAGATCAAAAAATGAAATAACAGTTTCGAGTAATGCACTACTACCCAAGCAGACCCATTGTCATCCTTACATTGGGTGGTAATATACAACTTTTGACACGTTTGGACTGTGTCAGCCTTATGAAACGGAAAGTGCATAAGTAGGGATTAGGGAACTTGAGATGTATTTAAAAAGTAAAAATAAAAAGGTATGTAAGAGGGTGCTCAATGAAAGAAATGAAAGAAGGGAAGTTGAGCTGGAAATTCTTTTATCACAGTATGACACGTATCCAACAGGAATTGGAGGAAATATTTTAATAATATATATGTTCAAAATGGAAAAATAACACCACAAAACGTCGAAACGAAACGATTAATGCCTTTTTCAAAATGGAAAAATAATAAATAGACATGTGTGCAAACATGTTTATAAAACAATTTATTAATATATAGCCAAAGAAATGTGTGAAGGGTGATAATAAATGGGCATGGAATGGGACTATTCTAATTAATTATTTAGGATTTTTGTTTTTAAAAAGTAGAGCTTAATTATTTAGGATTACGTGTTTTAAAACAATTTATAAATAAATGGCCAGAGAAATGTGTGAACCAGGTAATAAATGAGCATGAAAATGAGAATGTTTGTAATTAATTATTAAGAAAAATATATATATATATATATCCGGATAGCATAAGAGTTTTTTATTTTGATAATTATTTTTAATTATTATTAACTCTTCAACAAATAATTCAAATGAATAGTAAATAATACAATGACTTTATATACATTTTTCACTTTCAATGTATATATATTGTTCTATTAATTATTTAGGAATTTTCCAAAATAAAACATGCCTTATTTAAGATTACAATATGTTTCGAAAACAATTTATTAATAAATGGCTATAGAAAATAGAAATGCATCATGAACAGTGGTAATAAACGCACATGGAAATAGGAAGGGAATGATTTTAATTAATTACTTAGGATTTTTTTCAAATTAAGACCTTAATTATTTAATATATTTTTTTCAAAATAAAGACCTTAATATCAAAGAGAATAATGGTGTTGAGAAAATGAAGTTGAGTGATAATTATCACAATATCCAATGACAAGCCGAATGATGTGTTCAATGAAAGAAAAGGGTAGGGATGGCAAAACAACCCGTATCCATGGGTACCTGCAGATAAAACCCGTATGAGTACTGGTGTGGGTCACAAACAGGTATCCGTGGGTATTATAAATGAGTTTTTAAAAATACTCGTAGTATGTATGGGCGGCCCGTGCCCACGGGTCCCGTTATTTATATGATTAATATATTATATTTAATTAAAATAAAAAGTACATTATTCTAACATTCATTACACTATGTACGTTTTTTCCTTTTACGTTGTTTACATATTTTATTAAGTTTGGTGGTGAAACATCCTACAAATATTATTACATGTGTAGAAACACACATGTTTTACAAAGAAAATATATACTTTTTGTTAAGGAAATGAGAACAAAAAATCACACAAATAGAAAACACCAATAAATTTAGCATTTTTGTCAAATATTCAATCAAAAGGTATAAAAGTAATTAAGTTTCATCTCATTTGAAACATAATAAAAGTAAAAAATTAAAAATTCATTTATAATATAAAAACTCGCGGGTACTCATTGTACCTGCGAGTACCCAGAAATACCCGTGAATACCCACACGGGTATGGGCGGGTATGAGTAATGTTCTCCTATTTTAAAACAGGTAGCGGATAGCTACTACCCGTGCCCGCCCGTGCCCGTTGCCATCCCTAGAAAGGGGATGTTGAGTGGGGAAAAATGGGTATTATGACACATGGTCATTAAGCTGGTTGAATCATATTATTTTTTTCATGTAATAGATTTTTAAAAAATAAGAAGGAAAAAACAAAAATTGTGCATTTTTATATCCACTATCTACTATCTATACATAATTTATTTAGACCGATGACATAATAAAAATAGAAATTCTAAAAATTATTATCACATATATTAGTGTCTCGATCCCTGCAAATGTTTACTTTCTTACTACTCCTATATTCATACTATAATTATGTGATTATTGATTCTCTCTTGTAAATCTTGTACCATTGATATATTCTATTTATTCAATAATACAATTTTACTTTTAAAAAGTTAGCTGCAAATGATCCACTGAAATTATAGCATATATAAAGTTAACTTCATTTAATTCATGCACATTATACCTTATTTCAATGTTAGCTAGATCTTAGATTTCATAATTTGTCTCAATGTTATTTATCAACGACAAAAGGAAACAAAAAATTTCTTGTCATTTGTTTCCAATATGAGTTTTCTGGGTCATAATCTCATAGATCTGAATGAATATAGTTAACCCATGTCTCAATAGTCACATGTATAGCTCTATTTATTATTATATTATGTAACTTCTTTACAATGTTATTTTTTCCTCACCATCTTAGTACGAAGTTCTTTTTTTTGTAACTTTTTCTTATATTTGTACTTTCTTCCACTTTCTTATATTTATAATTTTATTTTTATTTTTCTAGAATTTGTGGTCTACAGTTATGCATATATTTCTTTTCATAAGTAAATCAATTTTTTTTGGTAACTCATCATCAACTTTGTACATTGAAACATACCTCA
The DNA here is from genome assembly GCF_001865875.1 of Lupinus angustifolius. NCBI lineage: Eukaryota > Viridiplantae > Streptophyta > Magnoliopsida > Fabales > Fabaceae > Lupinus > Lupinus angustifolius. Next base: position 26,651,071 of record NC_032014.1, read on the forward strand.
TGCATAAGTACAATGAATCGAACCAATTCGGTATTCGTTCGAAACTTGATTCATTATTTAGCTCAATAAATTTGGTTCATGAACCAAATTAGCTGAACTTGAACTAGAAATTGAACTCATTAAACAAACGAGCTGAACTTGAGTTAGATATAGTTCGACTCGTTATGTTCATGAGCTAGCTCGATATATATATATATATAAATTAATTTTTATATTTATTATGACTCATGCATTACTTTTTGTATTTATTGTTATTATATATAAACAATATTATATTTATATATATAAAACTTTTTGGAGTATTTTTTAAAAATGAATTAAATATTTGAGTTGTCCAAATGAGTCATTTGAATTGAACCGAACAATTCGCAAACATTAACTGAGTTGAACTTGAGCTAAATAAATAACTCGTATCGAACTCGAATCGAGTTTCGAGCTGAGTCAATCCTTATCATTGTCAGCTCAGTTCGGCTCGTTTCCAGTCCTAGTCATAAATGTTGTACTTCCTAAAAATAATAATCCATTTACAATTATTCTGCAATAAGCTTTAGAATTAAGAAATGTCCATGTAGTACTATTTTCCCATTGCGATTACAATCATATTGCTTAATATTTAATAGATAATAATAGTTATTTGCACAATTATCTCGATAGAGAACTATCAATTGGTTCCTTTATACTAATTCGTAGTTCTTTTATGAATCAGTTCCATATAAAGAACGAACTAGATTTTTACATACACTTTAAGTAAAATAAAAGAAAAGTAATTGATATTGTCCACTCATCTACATGAATGAGTTCCAACAACCAAGAAATAATTTTACCTTTTGGTATTTTCTCTTATGGTGAAGCAAAATATGATTCAAACTTACGAGAAGCAACACTAGAAATGACTGTGCAATATGCTATTAAAACCCTACTGAGTATACCCCAAACATACATGTATTTGACACGGTAAAGTACTACATACTATATACCCACACCGGTAAACAAAAAGAATCACACGTGACGATGATTTGGCCAAAAGAAGGTTGAATAATAGTTTAGTATTAAGTAGTTAGATGTTCTTGAATTCTATTATCTATATAACAAAAAAAGCTTCTGTCGTATCAGCCTGTCACACATGTCGCAACCTTGTGCAAAACTTTTCCTCCTAAAACACCCCACTGCTTAATGTGTAGCCTCACACATCAGATAAAAAATACCCTTACCATTTGTTTGAAGATTCATTAAGAACAATTATAATAATAATATTAATATCAAATAATAAAGGGAGTTTGAATCCCTATCACATTCACTTTTTTCTCTCTCTCTCTCTCTATTTCTTTTCATATTCCTTATTTCCATCTTCTTCTCTCTTATAGTTACAATGAACGTTTCCTTTCATCGGGTTTACTTCACCATCATCATGAAAAAGCATGTGTAGTCATCTTTGTTACCTAATCTCATCATTTTTTGTATCTCGCTACTCAATCTTTATCATTGCAAATCTATTTTTATTTTGTAGATATGTTCTTTAAATTGCATATTTTCATTGATTTTTTGTTTATTTTGTAGATATGTACTTATTTTATAGATTAGTTATATTTTTGATTGATTTTTTTGTCTATTTTTCCATAGATTTATTTATTTTGTAGATATGTTCTTTAAAGTGCATTTTCATTGAATTTTTGTTTATTTTATAGATGTTTTCTTATTTGTCATTAGTTTTGTTGTTTATTTTTCATTGATTTGTTTATTTTGTATACTTGTTCTCATTGATTTCATTATTTCATTATTTTGTAGATTTGTTTTTCCAATAGTCGTCTTCTTAAGCTTCCGATTTACAAGGATCTCATCCCTAAGAATGATCAAATCCTCAAAAATTAATAACATGGTGGCTTTCTCAAGTCCAATATACTTACTTTAACTATACCACAGGTAAATATGTAGACTTTGTCTAATGGTTCATATTTTTTAGGATTTTTGTAGTAATATGATTGAAAATTTTCATATGATATAGCCTATTAATCATTTCATCATACTTCTTCAGGAAGTAAGACGACTGTCGCTACCCCTTTTTATGGATGCGATGAGAAACATGCAATTAAATGCAATGGAGTCGCCATCAATGTTTTTTAGAGGGTAAACATGAAAAACCGATTTTTGAAAATATAGTTGGTTCACTCAAAAAATAGAAATTGGGTTCGGGAGTCGGTTACGGATAAGGAAGGTATTAGGCACCTCATACCGCCCATTGTAAAAAACGGTACCTAGATCAGTTATGTGGATGTTTATTCAAAACATTTAATCTTACCCTCACATTATTAAACAAAATAAAGAGAGAGAAAATATTTATTTTTTATTATTTTTTTTGTGTGCCTAACAGAGAGATAATTGCTCCTACGTATCCCTAACTGCAATAGAGAAATCAAGGCTACGTAGTTCTTTCTAAAATAAGTTTGATTTGATTATATTTTTTTTAAAACGCCAATTCGAGATAACGCGACAGGGCACGACTCCCATAGTGCCCTACCTCTCATTGAATTTATTTTAAAAAATGTCAATTCAAGATAATGCGACAGGGAACTAGTTCCATAGTGCACCACCCCTTATTGATTTAATTTAGAAAATGTCAATTCAAGATAATGCGACAGGGAACTAGTCCCATAGTGCATTAAATCTCATTGGTTTTATTAAAAATGTCAATTCAAGATAATGCGACATGGAACTAGTCCCATAGTGCACTATCTCTTATTGATTTAATTTAGAAAATGTCAATTCAAGATAATGTGACAGGGAACTACCCATAGTGCACTATCTCTTATTGATTTAATTTAGAAAATGTCAATTCAAGATAATGTGACAGGGAACTACCCATAGTGCACTATCTCTTATTGATTTAATTTAGAAAATGTCAATTCAAGATAATGTGACAGGGAACTACCCATAGTGCACTATCTCTTATTGATTTAATTTAGAAAATGTCAATTCAAGATAATGTGACAGGGAACTAGTCCCATAGTGCACTATCTCTTATTGATTTAATTTAGAAAATGTCAATTCAAGATAATGCGACAGGGTACTAGTCCCATAGTGCACTATCTCTTATTGATTTATATAAATTTCCTTTGTATTTTATATATATGTATATGTATTTACCATTGAATAAACAAATAGTTATAAAACAAATAATTAAAATAAATAGCAAAACATATATATAAAGAACCACATAAATAGGAACAAGGTAAAAGAATTAAATGAGGGGTTTATGGTTAAAATCAATTTGGGGGTTTAGGTTAAAATTAATTTGGGGGGTTTAGGCTAAAATCAATTTGGGGGTTTAGGTTAAAATTAATTTGGGGGTTTAGGGGTGACCACCATGGCAACCCCTTTCATGCCCGGAAATGCGCCGCCGCCGGCAGCGGTGCCACTGTCCCCTCTGGATGTGGCTGAGCACATGGAGGCTCCATAAGGGGGCAGCCACCAATACTATAAGGAGATTGGCACAAAAGTGAGGAGGTGTGGGTGGCTCCCATGGCCAAACAGCCACCGTGGGTGGCGGAACACCACCACCACCCTTTTCAAACCACAAGGAACAAGCTTTTATACTTCAATGATATAAATGGCAGCAAAAACAAACACATAAAAACAGAGCACAAACCTTTTTTTATCAACTTTATGTGTGGGTGAAGAAGATGATGGTTCAAGTTGCTTCTCATTGCTTCCTTCTTCTTCTACTTGCCTCTTTTGTGTATGTCTCTTTGCCTCTTCTCTCTTTCTTTTTTCTGGTTCTCTCGTCCTCCTTTTTTACTATTTTTGGCTTATAAGGGTAGTGAAGATTAGGGTTAAGTTACCCTAACTTGGTTGGGCTAGGGAAAAAAAACCCATTTACCACAACCCCTCAAAATCTAATAGCAAAACATACATATAAAGAATCACATAAACAGGAACAAGGTAAAAGAATTAAATGAGGGGTTTAGGGTTAAAATCAATTTGGGGGTTTAGGGTTAAAATCAATTTGGGGGTTTAGGTTAAAATCAATTTGGGGGTTTAGGTTAAAATCAATTTAGGGGTTTAGGGGTGACCAATTTAGGGGTTATTGGGTAAAGAGTTCACGAATCCAAAGATTGTCCAAAAGAGATCACTGAGGGGTCAAAGCACGATCACGCGACCGCTGAGGGATCGGGGTGCAAAAGGAACGAAAGACCATTGAGGGGTCAGCACAAAAATGCGACCGTTGAGGGGTCGAGGTGCAAAAGGAACAAGAGACCACTGATGGGTCAGCACAATCATGCGACCGCCGAGGGGTCGGGGTGCAAAAGGAACAAGAGACCACTGATGGGTCAGCACAATCATGCGACCGCCGAGGGGTCGGGGTGCAAAAGGAACAAGAGACCACTGATGGGTCAGCACAATCATGCGACCGCCGAGGGGTCGGGGTGCAAAAGGAACAAGAGACCACTGAGGGGTCAGCACAATCACGCCACCGCTAAGGGGTCAGGGTGCAAAAGGAACAAGAGACCACTGAGGGGTCAGCACAATCACGTGACCGCTGAGGGGTCAACACAATCACGCGACCGCTGTGGGGTCGGGTTGCAAAAGGAACAAGAGACCACTGAGGGGTCAGCACAATCACGTGACCGCTAAGGGGTCGGGGTGCAAAAGAAACAAGAGACCACTGAGGGGTCAGCACAATCACGCGACCGCTAAGGTGTCGGGGTGCAAAAGGAAAATCACGGGAAAACACAGATAACAAGGGCCCCTGGATCAAAACTTAGATGGATATCTTGAGATGAGACTTCGGCTGAACGCATATGATGGTGCGAATGCAAATGATGTATGCGTAATTTGAAGATGTTTGTAATGATGCATGAAAAATTGACTACACATATGTGAATGACTTAATTGTCATTATGAAGTTGGTTGATCACGAAACCATTGCACTTTCTTGGCAGACAACAACCAATCCAACTCTTATCGGTCACATTTTTATTCCTTCATCCCTTTTTTGAACCATAAGATACATTTGAGGTGTCTCTATCCCCTTTCTTCATCAGTAGAAGACATATCATTTGCTTCCTTGTCGATATTCACACCGAGTTTAGTATTTGATGAATTTCATTGGCCTGAATCACTAGTGAGGTATATTGTCATAAAAGTTGTTTGATCATGAAGTTTGAACATTATATCTATATAACTTGAGATTTATCTAAGTAAACATGCATGCACATAGGTATTGTGGAGAGATGAATGAACTTTCTTCTATTGATATTCAAAGAGTTATACATGGGAGATTTGAGGGTATATATGTTATACATGACAATACAAGTTACAAAATTTTTGCAAAAATTTTTGCCCCAGTATAAAGTAATTGCTAATCCATCCATCAATCTTCCGCTACATCCGAGTAACTAGCCTGTAACACCAAGCTGGCATGACTCTACATGGAACTCCCATTTCCGCTCCATATTGCTTGCAACTTTTTCAACCTCTACTAGGTGCACAAACACATCAAGGATTTTGATTTGACCCTGATATAGTAAACTTGTGAGAGAAATGCCCCATTTTTTTTTATTTTTTATTTATTTATTTACTTGCCTTAATTTTTGCTTAGGCTGCCCTTCCGGGTTTTCAACCTAACAGGCTTTTATTCTCACCCTAATTTTTACTTAGGTCGCCCTTTCGGGTTTTCAACCTAACGGGCTTTTATTCTTACCCTAATTTTTGCTTAGGCCACCCTTTCGGGTTTTCAACCTAACGGGCCTTTTTTTTTTAGGCATAATATCTCTTTACCGCATATGTGTTCACAGGTCTGGGTAGGACGTTACCATCCATGTCTTGCAAAATCAAAGCCCCTCCTGAGAATGCATTCTTGACAATATAAGGACCTTCATAGTTTGGAGCCCACTTTCCGCGAGCATCTTCCTGATTTGGGAGGATCTTCTTAAGTACCAAGTCTCCCACCTCAAACTCTCTAGGCCTCACCTTCTTGTCAAAAGCTCTTGCCACCCTTCCCTGGTACAATTGGCCATGGCAGATGGCTGCTAACCTTTTCTCTTCGATCATATTCAACTGCTCATACCTTGCTTTGACCCATTCAGACTCTTCTAGCTCTAACTCCATCAAGACTCTCAGTGAAGGAATTTCTACTTCGATGGTTGAGACAGCTTCCATCCCATACACCAGTGAGAACGGGGTTGCCCCAGTACTTGACTAAACGTTGGTGCGATACGCGTGTAAAGCATAGGGTAACTTTTCATGCCAATCTTTGTAGTTTTCTACCATTTTTGCAACTATCTTTTTGACGTTCTTATTGGCCGCTTCAACTGTGCCGTTCATTTTTGGTCTGTATAGAGTCGAATTATGATGTTTGATCTTGAATTTCTCGCACAATCCTTTCACTTCACCACCGTTGAGATTGGTACCATTATCTGTGATTATCCTTTCAGGGATCCCGTATCTGCAAACTTTGTAGTTTTCTACCATTTTTGCAACTATCTTTTTGACATTCTTATTGGCCGCTTCAACTGCGCCGTTCATTTTTGGTCTGTACGGAGTCGAATTATGATGTTTGATCTTGAATTTCTCGCACAATCCTTTCACTTCACCACCGTTGAGATTGGTACCATTATCTGTGATTATCCTTTCAGGGATCCCGTATCTGCAAATGATCTCTTTTCGGAGGAACCTGACGAATACCTTGCGAGTGATACTACTAAATGATACAGCTTCTACCCACTTGGAAGTAGTCAATTGCCACTAGAATGAAATGATGACCGTTGGAAGCCTTCAGATTTATAGGTCCAATCACATCAATTCCCCACATGGAGAAGGGCCATGGAGCGACCATACTCTACAAAGGGAACGGTGGTGCATTGGTCCTATCTGCGTACACTTGACACTTTTGGCAATTTCTAACATAACCCATACAATCCGCTTCCATAGTAGTCCAGTAGTAGCCACACCTTAGAATTTTCCTTGCCATCATGTGACCATTTGCATGAGTTCCACAGATCCCTTCATGTATTTCAGTCATGATTAACTGAAATTCCCTTGTATCGACACATATGAGGAGTGTACCATCATGACTCCTTTTGTACAACACTTCACCATTCAGGAAGAACGTCATCGCGAAACGACGAATTGTCTTTTTGTTCACATCACTTGCACCCTCTGGATACTCTCTGTGTTGGATATACCTTTTTATATCGTGATATCAAGGTTCACCATCAGCCTCTAGGTTAGCGCAACAATAAGAGGTTCATCTCGAGCGGTCACTTGAATTCAACAATAAGAGGGTTCATCTCGAGCGGTTACTTGAATCGGGCGGACGCTAGCCTGTACTTCTAGTTTAGTCATCACAGCTAAAGTTGCTAGAGCATCCGCAAATTGGTTCTTGTCTCGAGTCACATGGGAGAAGCAAATTTCTTCAAACTTCTCGGCTAATGAAGATAAGTATTTCTGATACGGAATGAGCTTCGTATCCTTGGTTTGCCATTCACCATTGACCTGGTAGATGATAAGCGCGGAGTCCCCGAATACCCTCAACTTTTTGACGTCCAGCTCGTATGCAAAGAGAAGTCCATTGATGCACGCTTCATATTCGGCTATGTTGTTTGTGCATTCGAAGTCTAGCTTGACTGCTACCGGGTACTGCTTACCGATTGGCGAGGTGATTACCGCCCCAATCCCGCTCCCATGCATATTAACTGCCCCGTCAAAGTACATCTCCCAAACATCCTCCTCTGGTTCATCTATCCCATATATTCCACCGTCAGGGAACTCATTCAATACCTCATCCCCTCCATCTATGGGGCTTTCTGCCAATTGATCTGCGATCACTCCACCTTTGACAGATTTCTGAGTAACATATTTAACATCGAACTCAGATAACATCATCTGCCATTTTGCCATTCTTAGAGAAACATGAGGACTCTTGAAAATGTATCTCAAAGGATCCATCCGGGATACGATACAAGTAGTGTAATACAACATGTATTGCCGGAGCCTTTTGGATGCCCATACTAAAGCACAACAAGTCCTTTCTATCGTCGAGTATCGAGATTCACATTCATTAAACTTCTTGCTCAAGTAGTAGATTGCTTGCTCCTTCTTACCCGTTTCTCCATACTGTCCCAACATTGCGCCCATCGAAGTTTGCAACACCGTCACGTATAAGATTAAAGGTCGTCCTGGTGTTGGTGGTGCCAGGACAGGCGGATTTACCAAGTAAGCCTTTATTTTATCGAAAGCCTCCTGGCAATCCGTGTCCCACTCGCTTGGCTGATGCTTCTTTAACAACTTAAACATGGGCTCACAAGTGCTAGTCAGGTTGGCAATAAACCTTGCAATGTAATTCAACCTGCCCAGAAAACCTCTCACTTCTTTCTCAGTCTTTGGAGTCGGCATCTCTTGTATTGCTTCCACCTTTTTGGGGTCCACCCTTATGCCTTCCCTACTAACGACAAATCCCAACATATTCCCTGAAGACGCTCCAAATGTGCATTTCTCGGGGTTTAACTTCATCTGATATTTTCTCAGCCTTTCGAATAACCTTCGTAAGACTGCGACATGACTGTCCCCTTCTTTAGATTTGGCGATTATATCATCAACATACACCTCTACTTCCTTGTGCATCATATCATGAAATAAGGCCACCATAGCACGTTGGTATGTCGCCCCTGCATTCTTTAATCCAAAAGACATAACCCTATAGCAATAGGTCCCCCACGGAGTGATAAAAGTGGTTTTCGCCTTGTCATCAGTATCCATCAGAATTTAATGATACCCCGCATACCCGTCCATGAACGAGAATTGATGACTTTGGGCCGCACTATCGACCAGAGTATCAATGTGAGGGATGGGAAAATCATCTTTCAAACTAGCCTTGTTAAGATTTCTATAGTTAACACACATCCTCAATTTGCCTCCTTTCTTGGGTACCATCACTACATTAGCCACCCATTCTGTATGTCTAGATACTTCTATGAAGCCGGATTCCAGCTGTTTTGTCACTTCTTCTTTCACCTTTAACGACAAGTCCGGACGCATCCTTCTTAGTTTTTGTTTCTTAGGCTCGGCACCTAATGGAATCTTATGTGAGGCAATGTTCGGATCCAGCCCTGGCATGTCCTTATAAGACCAAGCAAACACATCCATATATTCACGGAACAAATTTATCATCTCGAAACGCTCCGGGTTGTCTACTATTTTCAGCTCCTTTTTATCCTCTTATGTCCCCATGTTGATTAATTCAACTTCTTCAGTGTTCACAACATACTCTCTTTCAACATGTTCTAACATCTTTGAGAACTTCTCCACATCTTCCTGTTCTTCATCTGATGCAACAGATTCATCATCCGGTGTCGTAGATGAATTAATTGATGGATTTTCAATTACTGTATTACTGGGAAAATTTTCCACAAGATTTAAGTACCTGTATTTATTCATGAAGTATTGGGAGATGGACAGGGAAGCAAAACAAACAAATTCATATAGAAGAAAAGGAGAAATCGGGAATGATAATGGTGAGATGCAAATTAATGACGCGAAACAATCAATAACCTTACTGCAAATTAACAAAGATAGTATCCCAAGTCACGTAAACATAAGTTCAATCAAATCTGAAAACAAAAATTACAACCCAATCGAAAATAATTACTTTAATGATACTATTTCATCCAATAGTTCAGAATGCCAATTCTTCAATGGTGTCTTGTCCTCATC
>NC_032014.1:26660878-26667699 GCF_001865875.1 Lupinus angustifolius
TTCGTTCATTAAAGTCACATGAAGCGGGACTTGGAAATGTTTCGTTGATATGAGGAATGGGCTTCTCCAACATTCCTCCATGCTCCTTTCTCCAACTCATGCTCCTGCCCTCATCCTTCTGTGAAGCTTCATATCCCAGCCCAAACTTATCAAATTTCTCTGAGACTGAGATGAACGATGGAATGCCCTGCAGATGCGTACGCAAACCTTTCCCTATTTCGTACCCTTTTGTAGTGATGATTCAGGTCACCACCTCATTCACATCATGTACATGATCCTTCCCTTCACGTTGCTGGTCCTTGATCACCTCAAAACAATGCAAGGAATCATCACCATCACTAGTACTCTCTACATAGGGCACTGATACCGGCTTTGAAACCAATATTTCTTCTTCTCCATGCACAATGATTACCATACCATCCCTAACAACATTGTATATGAGGAGTCGATATCCATGACTACAAACAACACCTGAAAGATGCTAGGCCCAATCTCCAATGGTAATGTGATGTCACCCACTATGCTCCTCTGATTCCCGTCAAAGGCGTGTACAATCATCTGCCTCGGAACAATTTCATCCTTTTCAACTCCCATAGACACCAAGGTAGACAATGGTAGGACATTCAAAGCTGACCTTCCATCAATTAGTATTTTGCCAACAATATGACCTCGACACTTTGCAATAATGAGTAGTGCACGGGGTATTTTCTCTGACCTCCTCACCATTTCTTCATCGAAGAATGTTATTATGTTAACATGTTTCACAGGATCCACCATGTTAATCATCTTGCTAGACATGACATCAGGGTTAACGTAAGCCTCGTTAAGCACCCTTAATAATGCCTTTCTATGTAAATCCGAGGATAATACCAAACCCAACAGAGATATCTTTGAAGGAGTTTTCCCCAACTGCTCCACCATATCGTATTCGCTCTACCTCATGATCTTAAGAAATTCTTCGTCATCCTTTTCAGTGATTTCATCAACTAAACCACTCTTTTCTTCTGCACCTTTTCCCACCTTCCAAGTATTACCCTCTGGAGGACCATAACACCTCCCGCTCCTTGTGATTTCACCGGCCATGGCTGCCTTTGACATTGGAACTTTAGAGGCCTCCCCCGCTGCATCAACCTTAACCTCATAACTCCATGGGACATTATGCGTGCTCTCATAAGCGAAGGGCTGAGGTTTTCTGATCTTGAGAGTCACCCTTTCGGGGTTTGAATCTCTAAGGAGTGAGATCCTGAGTGTGACTTTTTCAACCATATCAATTTCTTCACCATCACATTTATCCTTTTTTGCCTGAATGACTCCAAGGTTTAGCAAGACTTGCACTCTCGCCTTATACCCCCAACAGTCCTCTATGGAGTGTCCTGCCTGACCATGATGATAATCACAACGAGATTCTAGATCCAAGCCCTACTCATCACATACATTTGCGGTTGGTGCTACTATGTTATATCTATTCCTTCTCAAAACATCAAAGAGATGTTGCATTGACATTCCTAAGTCAAACACCCTCCTTACTAGTGATCTCTCAACATCGACAACGCTTACTTCACGATTATGGTTTGGGATCGGATTCTTACTGATGTCGGGTTGAGCATCATCCTCAAACTCAAGCTTCCCACAAGCCATGAGTTTTCTCACTGCCAATTTAAACTGCTCACAGTCCTCAATGGAGTGTCCCGCTACATCCATATGATAGTTGCATGTGTGGTTCGGATTGTACCATGGAGGCAATTTGCCCTCAAAAGGTCGGACAAGGTATGGTGCTAATAAGTGACGGTCAGCTAGTTGGCGAAAGAGTTCAGCATTCGATATAGCAAGCTTTGGAAAAGGGGGTAGGTCAGGGAAAAAGGTGTTTTGGCGGCGATTTGTTTGGGCTCGTGTGTGGGTGGGTGCACGTTGGTTTGGCTGGTATGGAGGGTTGGTATGGTTGGGTACATAAGGTCGGGATTGGTTGGGTACATAAGTTGTTGGGTACATAAGGCCGGGATTGGTTGGTGTATTGTGGGCGAGTGTAATTATAGGCTTGGGGGACATTGTTCACTTGGTAAGCTGGTGTTTGATCATAAGATGTTTGTTGGGACCTCCATTGTTGTCGATGAACTTGATTCACCTCATTCTCCTTTTTCTTTTGTGGTACGTTCTTTTTAGTACCGTTCCCATCCACCTCGCCTACTGGCAACTTTCCCGCCTTTGTCAACATTTCAATTCTATCACCGGCATCCATCAGCTCCCGAAAATCTTTGTATGCAACCTCTGCCATTATTCCAATATAAGGGGTCCCTAGGGTCCCCATAAAGTAGGAGCACATCTCTGGCATAGTCATCTTGGGCTGAACCTGTACTGCCAACCCCCTCCACTTTATCGTGTACTCCCTGAATGGCTCGGTCTTCTTCTTTTGCATTGCCCCAAGCTGCTCACGAGTCTGGGCCAATTCCACATTAAACTTGTATTGATCCATAAATAGATCAGCAAGTTCGGTCCATTTTGAAATGCGACCCAAATCCAGTTCAAGGTACCACTCCAGTGCTGGTCCTGTGAGACTCTCATGGAAAAAGCATATGAGAAACTCATCTTCCTTGGACCACATGGCCATCTTCGTGGCGTAGCTCACTAGGTGGAAACGTGGATTACCACTCTCGTCATATTTTGAAAAATCTGGTACCTTAAAGTCCTTAGGAATCACGACATTGGTGGCATGACATAACTCCTCAATTCTGAGGGACCCATGAGCATCAGCTCCCCGTATGGTCTTCAGTTGTTCTTCTATCTTTTCCATCCATTCTTCATACGTCTTATTCTTTCCCCTATCTGTCTGACCGAATACAGGCCTCTGAGGCTGTTCAAAACGAGGTCCATTGGAGCCCTCTCCTTCATAATCAGCATTTCCAATGGGGCGGTATCCGCCCCCAATTGGGGGTACATCCTCTTGTTGGCCTCCAGCGTCCTCCTGCTGCCCTCCGTGATTAGCAGCTAAAAGGGCGAGGACATTCTTGATGTCCTCCAATGAGTCTTTCATCATATTCTGAGCTTGTACCATTTCATCCATCTTTCCCTTCACCTCATCAATCTCCTCCCCAAAATTCCTTTCAGCATCCATCCTAGCACGTGACCTTGTGTTGTAAGAATGGCTCAGGTTGGAGTTGAACCTCCGAGATCGCGTAATGGTTTCTGACTTTAGTCCTGTATTTTTTATTAAAACATTCATTAAATAATCATTTTTCAAGGTTTACTTAATAAGAGTTTGATCCCATTTTTTACCCAACGATGAATTATCAGGACAACGCTTGATGACCATCCCGCAACCGTTTCCTAAGGTTATAACCCCATTAGTTCGTATTGCGATTAATGACAACCATAGAAAGAGCACAACAACTCCATAGTATGGTTGCATTTTCTCAGCCTTGTGCTAGTAATGCTATCTTGGGCTTCGTGTTCTGCCTACTCGGGTGCCAGAGTTTTGCATTTAAGAAAATTGGACATGACTAGAGTACTGAAGATGCAAAAAAGATAAAGAAGAACGGTTAATACTTTTCTTTCTTTCTTTCATCATTTTTTGAAGAGGGAGGAATTACAACCATTTTTTTCTTTTCCTTCCCCCTTGTTTACAAAAAATCGACAGTTCACCCTAATCATCATCTATTATAATAACATCTTCTTCCGGATCATCTCCCTCTGAGTCCTCCTCCATGAATTCTGGCTCATTCTTTGGCTCGGGGTTCATCCATCCCATAGATTCCCTCCAGTTCCTGACCCCCTGAGCTGTGTTGTTATAGTCATTGAAGTACATTTTGGTCTCTGTCGGAAGACTAGCCCCAGCGCTCATGCTTTCTTGGTACACAGACTCAAAATCTTCGAGCCAATCATAGCTAAGTGTCTCCCAATGCCCCAAAAAAGATACAGACCTATGCTTCCACATCTCCTTGCATTCTTCAACTTCATATGTGATTCTCCTGGCAGCTTCCAGCTCTTTCTGTTTATCCTCCACTTTCTAATCGAGCTCAAGTCTCATGTTGTTGCATACAGACTGCAATTTATGTGCTCTTCGTTTGTACCATTTTGTCTTTCCTTTGGCCTTGGCCAAAGCTCCTCGGTACTCGTCCATTCTTTGTTGCACTACCTGCAAATGTGAGACTTGCTCTGTTAAATGAGAAACTTGATCTTGTCCCATGATGACTTGTTGTCGACTTAATCCAAGATCTTTGTCTAGCTCTACAATCCTCACATCTCTAAGGTGGACGACTTTCTTGAAACTCTTTAACTCTTCTTTCAACTTAGCCCTTTTTTGTGCGTCTATTTCCATGGCCTCTCTCTGGGTTTCCAATTGATCTTTTAGCCTACGGATCTCAACAGATGCTTCAGTTTTGGCTCTTTTGAGAGTAGCTGGGACATAAGCTTCCTTTTCTATTTTGAGTTCCTTCTTCAGTTTCTCGATCTCATGGTCGTTTTGTATTATTTGGATCTGAGCATCTTGTTTTTTTTCATCAATGATACGCACTTGTTCACGAAGAGTTTCAATCATGCCTTGAAGATCTTTCTCCCTCGAAGATAAATTTTCCTCTCTTGGCAAGGGTGGCGAGATGACCACTTCTCCGACCCTTGATGCTCTCCAATTGTTATATTCAGGTGTACTGCGAACTCTCGCTGCTCCTCGTTGTTGATCCTCTCTGATGACCAGATTATCCCAAGCTTCTTTAACCTTTTTTACCAACTCATCATCATCTTCATAGAGGCAGATGATACTCTTGGGTTCATCACTCGGCTTAATTTGCATGTCCAAGTTGTCGCAATACTAGCTCCGGTGTGTAAAAGAAACATCCATTGGTGCCCAGTAGAGGAACATTACCGTACGAACCACACCGAATTATCATGCTCTTTTGTGGACACCAATAACACATCCACCTATACTCACTCGGAGTAAGACTCTCGAGAGTGGACTTCCATTGAATCACAGTCTTTTCTTCCAGCGTGATACTATTGAAATTCATCATGACACGGTGAGTAAGGGCTTGGTACTTAATGGCATGCACATGTGTGGCCATCCATACATACAATAAGTGAGCACAACAACGGATCTTATGGAACCCTTTTCTGTGACAGTTGGAGAGGGCTATGAAAGTACCTCCGAGGATTGCAGGCACGGGGTCAACCTTCCACTTGTATACTTTATAGAAAACCCCCATAGCTTCGAGTCCAACTGTATCAGGAGCCGATGGGAATATGAGCAATCCATATATAAGCAAGGCCAATGTAGGTTTGACTGCTGCCCAATTTTCTTGATCCATCATTTTCTGTAGGTGTCGCTCTAAGGCATTTTGCACCCAACCCTTATTATCTTTCCTCTCTATACGTTCCATGGGAGTTAGCCCAATGATCTTCCTCATCACGTTGACGGGAGCTTCACCTACAGGAATATAAATCCCTTGACCTCTACGGACCACAAGCAATTGTTGGTATTCTTCTATTACCGGGACTGTGTCTAATTGAGGCAGCTCGAAAATACCAAGGTCACTGTTCCAAAACTGTTTCAACGCATTCAAGGCAGTGATTTGCATGTAAATGTTATAACGACACGATATATTTTTTTTGGACCAAATGCGTGATTACATGATATGCATGCGCATGTTTGTTATGAAATGATTTTTTTTTTGTAAGCCTTCCATCGTGGTACAAGAATACCGAAGTGCAATGGTACCTTAATTCACTTAGGCTCATATGATGGTGAGTCACTTTATGAGTGCGGGATAGAGGTTTTCCCAATTTTATGCCGAATAATAAAATAACGAATAAAAATTTGCATACTCCCGTGTCTTACACAAAGGTGTTTGATCCTACAAGGTTTGTTCGGTCTAAAAGGTCAAACCCTAGGGGGGAGTTCTAATGTCTGTACATGCAAAATTTCGGTGGTACTAGACTTCATCTAGGTTCCCATACTGCCGTCACTAGTGAAAGCTGACGACCCGGATATCACAAATGTGACACGAAGATGTACGAGACACCACGGGGGCCACATCCGTAATACCCAGTAACAATCCGAGTGGTACATCAGCGCAATATCGAAATGTGCACGAAGGCCCAATGACGACAAGCCAATGTACCCCTAACAATAGGTAAATATGCCCGGTACACGGCCGAAAGTAACCATGCATGATAGTGAAGTGTGTGAGGGAGTGTACAAACCTTGATAACTTGAATGCACCAAAACTAATAATAATAACTCCAGAACCTGTACAACAACAACAAAACACAAATTCTATGTACAAGAATTATTTTCAAATAATAATAAAAAATAAATAAAAAATCAGTAAATAATAACAAGAAAATGGAACGATAAAATTAAAATAATGATCTAAATATCCACATAATTAATCTTATAAGGCCTGACTCTCAGCATGTCCCCAGTGGAGTCACCATGCGCTACCCCTTTTTATGGATGCGATGAGAAACATGCAATTAAATGTAATGGAGTCGCCATCGATGTATTTTTAGAGGGAAAACATGAAAAAACCGATTTTTGAAAATATAGTTGGTTCACTCAAAAAATAGAAATTGGGTTCGGGAGTCGGTTACGGATAAGGAAGGTATTAGGCACCTCATACCGCCTGTTGTAAAAAACGGTACCTAGATGAGTTATGTGGATGTTTATTCAAAACATTTAATCTTACCCTCACATTATTAAACAAAATAAAGAGAGAGAAAATATTTATTTTTTATTATTTTTTTCCTGTGCCTAACAGAGAGATAACTGCTCCTACGTATACCTAGCTGCAATAGAGAAATCAAGGTTACGTAGTTCTTTCTAAAATAAGTTT
>NC_032014.1:26667799-26672369 GCF_001865875.1 Lupinus angustifolius
CCCTTATTGATTTAATTTAGAAAATGTCAATTCAAGATAATGCGATAGGGAACTAGTCCCATAGTGCACTATCCCTTATTGGTTTAATTTAGAAAATGTCAATTCAAGATAATGTGACATGGAACTAGTCCCATAGTGCACTATCTCTTATTGATTTAATTTAGAAAATGTCAATTCAAGATAATGCGACAGGGAACTACCCATAGAGCACTATCCCTTATTGATTTAATTTAGAAAATGTCAATTCAAGATAATGCGACAGGGAACTAGTCCCATAGTGCACTATCTCTTATTGATTTAATTTAGAAAATGTCAATTCAAGATAATGCGATAGGGAACTAGTCCCATAGTGCACTATCCCTTATTGGTTTAATTTAGAAAATGTCAATTCAAGATAATGCGATAGGGAACTAGTCCCATAGTGCACTATCCCTTATTGGTTTAATTTAGAAAATGTCAATTCAAGATAATGTGACATGGAACTAGTCCCATAGTGCACTATCTCTTATTGATTTATATAAATTTCCTTTGTATTTTATATATATGTATATGTATTTACCATTGAATAAACAAATAGTTATAAAACAAATAATTAATAAAATAGCAAAACATATATATAATGAACCACATAAATAGGAACAAGGTAAAAGAATTAAACGAGGGGTTTAGGGTTAAAATCAATTTGGGGGTTTAGGTTAAAATTAATTTGGGGGTTTAGGGGTGACCACCATGGCAACCCCTTTCATGGCCGGAACTGCGCCGCCGCCAGCGGCAGCGGCGATGGCTGTGGCGCCACTGTCCCCTCTGGACGTGGCTGAGCACATGGAGGCTCCATAAGGGGGCAACCACCAATACTATAAGAAGATTGGAACAAAAGTGAGGAGGTGTGGGTGGCTCCCATGGCCAAACAACCACCGTGGGTGGCGGCACACCACCACCACCCTTTTCAAACCACAAGGAACAAGCTTTTACACTTCAATGATATAAATGGCAGCAAAAACAAACACATAAAAATAGAGCACAAACCTTTTTTATCAACTTTATGTGTGGGTGAAGAAGATGTTGGTTCAAGTTGCTTCTCATTGCTTCCTTCTTCTTCTACTTGCCTCTTTTGTGTATGTCTCTTTGCCTCTTCTCTTTTTTTTTCTGGTTCTCTCCTCCTCCTTTTTTACTATTTTTGGCTTATAAGGGTATTGAAGATTAGGGTTAAGTTACCCTAACTTGGTTGGGCTAGGGAAAAAAAACCCATTTACCACAACCCCTCAAAATCTGATTTTTGCATTTAAAAAAAATACCTTGATCATACTTCTTCAGGAAGTAAGACGACATACTGAGAGTATGAGTTTCTTATATGATGTCAAAGTCTCTCATTGTCAAAACTGATTTTAGCTTTTCATAATGCGTTAAGATCCACTGTCATTTGTTTATAATTTTTATTAATATTTTCAGTTGTTAAAATGTTGTCTCATTAAGAATTTTTTTATCTTATTTGATTATAAAAGAAGTTATCTATATCTATTTAGGTTCCCTCAACTAATATAAATGGTATTGTGCTTTTTGAATCTGCATTTGTGTGTGATTTTGATCAAAGAGAAATGTTCCTATATTCCATTTCATTTCATTTTGAAAGTTTTTTTTTTGTTGCTAGAATGTTTTATAGTTAACTTTACAATGGTTCTATGAATGTAGATCTGTTCGTTGATTTGTTTTCAATTGAAAATATATTGCATTAAAGTCTCTTATTTATTAATTTTTGTGTGCTTATTGTAGGATAACTGAATGACTGATTTGTCTCTAATAACATGGGCGGTGACGAGGGTTGTATTCGATATGGTGTCTCTTATTGTTGGTTCACGTTTGGAGCATTATTGTAGGTTAGTTTTCTATATATTTGTGCATATATTATTTTGTTTGTAAAGTTTTTTACTCAAAATAATCATTATTTTAACAAAGAGTATATGAATTATTTTGAAACCACGTTGTAATATAACTGTTGAAAATAACGTCGACAACGATGAATGGTACAGAGGAAGAGAAAATTTAATAGCCCTGGACAATATGGTATTTTGAACATTTTCCTTTCAATTGGTAAAGAAATAATTGTTTAAAAGTAAACACTAAACAATGTATTATATGTTATCCCCTATAGCAAGAAATTCAATGTGTCTTTATAATCATATTGATATTATTTTAGAAAAATTATTTTTACTTTACAAAATCAACCACTAATTTTAAATTTAAAGTTTACATTTTGTGATAATATTATTTTTATTGTGTTTAATGTCATTTCATGATGTATAATGATGTGTATATTAATTTAAGAGTATATTTTTTTATTGTATCGTTTAGGTTTTTATTCTAATATATTTAAAACTTTAAATTTGATCGACTAGAAAATTCATTCAAGATCACAAGTGTAATAAAATCAAATCTTCTAAGATGGAAAATTATGTAATTTAAGGTATGTTATTATTTCCATTTATTTGAGGAGAAAGATTTTATACGGTGTACAAAATTGCTAAATTAATATTTTCACTATGTTATGAAACATTTATTGGTCATTTATGTTATTTTAAAATTTATTTAATATAAAATCAGTAAAACGCTTAACAAATTAACTTCTTCCATACCCACGGTTACCATGCATCCATTATATTAAGAAACATAAAGGTGTAGCTGTTACAATATATAATATTAAAGTACGACCATTATATTACATTATATAATATTAAAGTGCAATCATTATAATATTTGAATTGTAAAAGTGTAATAATATATTTTCATAAAATTTGAATTGTAAAAAAAGAATTGTAGTTGTAGAATTGTAACCAAAAAAATTTATAAATTTTAATATAAATGTTTGTTGATCATTTATGTTATTTTAAAATTTATTTAATATAAAATCAATAAAACGCTTCGTAAGTTAATTTTTTTCATAACCACACTTGCAATGCATCCATTACATTAAAAAAAATGTGTAGTCGTTATGATATATAATATTAAAGCACAATCATTATATTATGTTATATAATATTAAAGTGCAATCATTATAATATTAGAATTGTAACAGTGTAATAATATATTTTCACAAAATTCGAATTGTAAAAAAAAATATTGTAACTGTAGAATTGTAATCAATAAAATTTATAAATTTTAATATATATGTTTGTGATTTTAAATTTTCCTCTATTAGTTCTGAAAGTGACCAGCTATATTTTTAACTAAGAAATAATTTGATATTTTAAGCTTAACATAGATAGCAATCTTAGGAAAATGACAAATTCAAATATTAGTACAATTCTAATAAAAATTATTACTAATTCCTTAATTTTAGACAATGTTCATTATAAATATAAATTTATCATCATTTATTGTTTAATTATATAATAGGTAATAAGAAATATTTATTAACCATAACAAATATGTATTCTTTAATTTTAGACAATACTCATTATTGATATTTTTTGTTTAGAATTTAGATTTGATTCTAATATTGCAAAGTTACTGTTATAGTATTCAAATAGTAATGACATAAAATATAACGAAGTCTTTTTCTATCTTTATCCTATAGATAAAATCAACCACAAAAAATAGAATAGTAACCTTAGGAAAATGATTAATTCAAATATTAATACAATTTCAATCAAGGTTATTTCTGTAACACTCCAAAAATCATTTCATATTTAATTTATTTAATCTCTTAGAGAAATGGGTAAATTTTTCTTTCCTTTTTTTTCTTTTTCTTTTACGTAACCTATAACTTACAAATCATTTTCACTTTTACCTTATTCCATTTTCAAGACGTCACATTTTCAAACCTTGTAGAAATAAAATTCTTAATACATTGAAAATAATTAAATGAATATAATTCTTTTCTGAATACTTCTCATTCATAAAATTCTTGAATAAATACAGAATTTTTTACAGGGCGCAATCTAATCATCGCCACAAACAAAAAAAAACTGAAAATACAAAGAAAATAATGTCGAGACATTGACATTACAAAAAGTATCTCACACAAGTTCCTATCACAACAAAACAAAAGAGAAACACCGGAGGTGCACTGGAAGCCTCACTAGGGTCTTCCTCCACCTCCGAGTCAGAAGAGATCTCAATGACCTCAACTAAATCTTCTATGTAGATAAGCTTTACACACTCGTTGTTGTCTTCCTCCTCCTCCACTTCATCTGCTCCCCAATCCATCGATGGGTCCAGGGTGTACCCCCTTGGCATGGCCCCATCTGTCTCTCTTGGCACCAATCCTGATGATGAGAATCCTGTTTGGGACTAGGTCCTAACAACTTCTGGTACACCTCGAGCTTCAACCAGTACAAAAAGTCTGGCGGTTGCAGGTCTTCGGTCGGGAAAAGTGAATGGTGCCTCCCGAACTGCGTAGTCAGGTGGAAGATGCAAATCTGAGCCATTGCTTACCCAATCGACCTCCAGGTCGCAAGGACCTGTATAAGTGTGTCAATTACCCTCAACACTCCATGTCCCCTCCTGGGACATAGTGAAGCAATAACCTCAGATCGGTGCTGATGGGTCCATCTGAACATGCGTACAAATACAC
>NC_032014.1:26672469-26677954 GCF_001865875.1 Lupinus angustifolius
TACACCAAGACAACACACGAGTACAGATATATCATGTGATCATACAAGCATATAATAACGATGAATGAAGTATAAAACTCGAGAATTTAGAATAAATATCGAAGAATATCATGTATGCAATGCGATGCATGAGTCCACCATCCTTACTCCTTTATCCTCCCAATAACTATTTGGAAATAACCGAGAGTACAGTTCCAATAACAAGCCGATTTGATCGCACCAAAATTATTCCTCGCAAGGATATATGGTTGATCTGTTCCAGCGGAACTGTCCATTTCAGGGCGGTGTCGTATCAAACACTTTCTGGGCATCCCTCTCATCGAGCATGATTGCAAAGAGGGGTTGTCAGAGATAGTCTAGTTTGCGCTGTGAGCACTGTCCGATCCAATAGAATACCTCATCCAGGAATACATGTGACTCGTCTCACCTAGACTCTTCCTCAAGACTTTGCTAACGAATCACCGCCATCAACGCCGTCTCTCTCAACATCTTGGGGCTCATTCGTCTCCCATACATTTCCTCTCCACTACTTCATTTTTTACCATAGATATACACCCTAACCAAAATTAGAAAATTATGTCTTTTAATCCATCTTTTTGAGCGATCTGCACATCCTAAGACATATCCCATCGTTAATGCTTCTAGTGGGTCCCGATCTTAACATATAAACAAAAAGAGAATAATTTTGGTACCACTACGAACCATCGCTGAATTATCCTAGACATCTCTTAAGCCAAGCCTCTTATGTGTCAAATGATCTCGCTGCGTGGGCATAATATCACACCTTCGGGCCTCGCCTTTAACAAAGCAATTCCTTAACACAGTCGGAAACCTTGCCCTAAATAGGCGCAATAACAAAGGTACTTGTATAAGTTTGTCAATTTTGGGAACTGGGTTCAATTATCTGAATCACGGTCTTTCCCAAGGGTAAATACACTTCACACCCAAGCTAGGGCTATTGCTTTTAACAAAGCAATTCCTTACTTTTATTACTTTCAATAATTTCATATAGTTATTTACCTTTACAACTTCTTGATGACAAACATGCCATTAGGAGTGTTATCGTTCAGACGACTTAAAAAGAAGTCATGTTTGTATGGAGCCCTCTCGCTCAAGCGAGGGCACATCCATTTTAGAGGCATTTGTGGCTTAAACGAGAGCTGTCTCGCTTAAGCGAGAAAATAATCAGTTCTTTTGGTGCCTATTTTAGCTCAAGCGAGAGCTGTCTTACCTCGAGCTAAAACACTCGTTTTCTCTAAACACTTCTCGCTCAAGCGAGAAAAGCCTGAATATCATTTTAATTACTTTTCTCAATGAAACTATTTCTCATTTATTTCACATGTTTTTAAACCTTGAATTTAACAATTATCACATACATATCATTCTCATAATAATCATTCAAACATTATAATTCAAGAGTAAACATAGTATTTGCATATATAAACATAACATGAATCAGTATAAGAAATATTGTTGTACTTAATCGAAACAAACAGGCAATTGATTAAGTACAAACTTGTGAGGGAGTTTGGAGATCCTGATGCATATTCGGACACCATTGTATCATGATGTTTTCTCCCTCACGTGAGTGTGTCGGGTCACTAGGTTCTCTGTTTGTAGTCAATGATGATTAAAAATTAACGTGGATGATGAACTAGTAGTATATAAAATTCATATATTACTAGTTATTCATTTTTTCTCTTCATTAAACTATTTACTTTACTCTCTCAACACTAGTTTGAATTCTAACAATGTCTATAAAATATTTAGTGTTAATAACTTACTTATTTTTATGTATAAATTATATGTTATGGATTTCATGATGTCAGTCATTCGATTTGAAGAACATCTCAATCATCTCTTAATTAAGTGTAGCTTTTACAAAACCGGGGAAGATAAAAACATAATACTTGTTTGATTGAATTATTTATTTTATTCTAACTATTCTAATTTCTACAACTACAACTAAAAAAATCAATTTTAGCAATAAAGATAATCAAAATAAGATTACGTAGTCAGATGGAAGATAATTTCTTGCCGACAATATAATGATTTATATTAAAGAGTAAATAACATGATCTTTTACCTCTAAGTCAATGAATGATGACTGTCTTTAAAAGAACGAACAATAACACTTTAAATATATATTTTTATTTAATATATTTAGTTGTTAATTAACGTTATCTAATATTAATTTGTTATTTTCAAACTTTAAAACAAATATATTTTTATTTTATTTTTACCAATTAATTTTAATTATAAATTGTAATTAAATGTTGTTGCCCCCTCTAAACTTAGGATCAAGATTCGCCACTGTTAACATCTCCTAATTTTTTAGGAAAAAAACCTCAAGGGTTAGTAAGTGTTATTTTCATAGTAATGAAAAAGAATGACTCTTAATTTAATATTTTACACTAAACATCTTTTAGTTATTCTTACCACTTTAAAATAAGTCAACTAAAATGAATACAACAATTTTTAGCAACATCTTAGCACCTCCTAATTTTTAGGAAAAACCTCAAGGATTAGTAAGTGTTAATTTCGTAGTCATGACAATAAATCCTAAGGTAAGACTTTCTACTACTTTAATATATAAAACTTCATAACACTTTAGGTTTATACACCTTTAAACATATTCAAATACTAACAATAATTTCTAATATTTCCAAACAAATAACTCATCTAACCTTGTCCAAAGATATAGTTTTTCCATCTAAGAACAAGGAAGAAATTTCAAGATTTACAAAAGTCAAAAACTACATAAAGGTTCATATGATTTTATTATCATCCCCTTTAGTTATGCCTTCATAAAATACTTAAAGAACAAATATAAACTCTACTTTATGAACAATATAATAAAAGCTCATAACTTTCTATGAAGTAGGAGAAGAAGATGATGAAGAGAAAATAAAAGCCTACCTTAGTTTGTATAGGGAATTTAGTGTAAAAATGAGAGAATGGGGTGAGGTATTTATAGGAGAGTCTCACCCTCATCAAATCAGAAAATTTAATGCAAAGTAAGTAGATTTAGACTAGCGTAGGTGATGTGTCTAATGGTGGTGGAATGAGAGGATTTGTTGAGTGATTTAGGGGCTTTTGGAAGCTTTCGCATTACTTGTGTAACAAGTAAGTGGCTCATGAAATGATGACTTCCAACTTTATTGATATGATGTAATTTCCAGATAAACGTCGTCTCCGAACATTTTTGGATAATTTCGTCCGGATATATACATTCTCCCGATTTAGGACATTTGCCTGAAACGTCAAAACTTGAATTTCGAGGTGAAAAATATCTAGAGATGAGTTACGGACAAACTTGGGACCAATTTTGACTAGAAATAATATTTCGAAGCCAACAAAAAATCTATATTCTATTCCGAGTTATGGAACTAAAAAACTGGGCGAAAACTCGATAAAACGACCCGAAATCGTCTCGGAATGTTTTATTCTCCAAAAATCTTGAAAAAATAGGGAAAACAAGAAAATTATAATACAAGACTAAAATTAAACTTAGGTTTAGCCTAAAACATTACTGATTAATTTCTATAATTAATCCATTAATATTAATTACTTAATTAAAAGTGCTCTGAAGAACACGGTGTTACAATTTCTGATTTCTTAATTTTAGACAATGCTCATGATAGATAAGTTTATAATCATTTGTTAATTAATTTTAAAATAACTAATAAGAAATATGTATAACCCATAACATATATCTATTCTAAATAATAGATATAGAACTTCAATAATAACATAGATGAAGAAAATAAATTCAAATAATGAAAATATTAAGTCAAATATGTATACTATAAAGTTATAGTTTATATTAGAAAAATAATATAAACATAATAATAACTTCCGTATGTAAACATTTATTTATTAATGTTATTGATATTAAAATTAATTTTAAATATTCATATTTATGATTGTATGAATTCATAATATTACAAATATCAAATTTTATAAAACATAATGAGTCACAATCTAAAATAAAGATACTAATAATATTATTTTTATTAAAGTTAATGAATATTGGAATTGTGATAAAGATAAAAATAATGTATCCATTGAGGATTATTCTTCCAAATAAAGAAATGAAGCTTCAATTTTAAGGTAATTTTTTTTGTAATAAAGCCTCTAGAAAAATTATAATGTATCTTTGATCCTTATAAGAAAAACTAATATTTTTTTGCTTAAAAAAGGTCATATCTTTGATTTAATTTAATTGTGAGAATGAAATTGATTCTTATACATTTATTATATTATAAATTATAAGCAATCATAAGATATACAAAGTTGTATACATTGTAACACATATTTGATTTATTTTTTATTCCTTAATTTAGGCAATGCTCATTATGTATATATATTTTTAGAGTCTAGATTTGATTCTAATATTAAAATATTACTATTTAAAATAGTAACAATAGTAAACCTATCATAAAATATATATTAAGAATGGACAATACAATTTTTTATTGGATCTATTAGTCAACCAAATATATAGACTATAGAGCGATTAACATTTTGTTAATTAATTATTTTCATATGTAAAACATTTTTTATACCAACTTTCCAGTTCCCTAAAGTAAGAAATTAAAATATTTAATGATTTAATTATCATTTTCAAATTAAATTATTGTTGATTTATATTATTAGTGTTCCAATTTAAAGATTTTATTTATTTTTTAAATTTTTACTCAAGACTTTTCGCTGATTATATGTTCAATTAATTATTGAGAGTACAAAGCGGTCAAGGATTGCATTAACAATGTTTTGCCTATGTTTTGATGAAGACAAAGAATTAATTAAAGCTTGAAAATGGCTCAACAATCAACATGCCGAGGGCTCAAGTGGTGTGTTATCAAACTTATGCTATTATTCTTTATTATCTTTTTAGAAGTCTAAGATGTTTGCCATAGATATTGAGTCTAGGTTAGGTAAACCTAGGTGTGAGTCTCACAAGACTTAATAAAGTAATCAATCCATTAAAATGAGACATCATCTAGAAATATATGATAATTAGGTTCATGCATTTATATACATTGATTTTATGCATTAAAGGTATTATATTTTGGAAATCATGTATTGCATGAGCATATAACATATAAGTAGTTTACCATTTAATCATGTATTAAAAATACATTGGTTAATCGATTAAACCCATGGCTTAATCGATTAACGGGTATGTTTTTCTGTTGTTTCAACAGCATAACTGAAAAACCATTTTTAGAGGCAAAAACTGTTTTGTATAAATACTAGCTAATTGCAGAAACGGCTATGAAGAGAAAGAGTGAAAAAAACACAAAGAAAAGAGATAGATCATCATTGAATAGAATCTATTAAGAGAATGTTGAATTAGGAGAAAGATTAAATCATGCTAAGGCTTTAGTTTTCATATTCATATTGCATGATTCTTTGAAAAGCTTTCTTGCATCATTCTTGTATTTCTTGAAAAGAAAAAGAGATAGTTCTTTATGACTGC
>NC_032014.1:26678054-26681803 GCF_001865875.1 Lupinus angustifolius
TATGTAACGTACATTGTGTTCTATAGTGAAGAAGGAAAATCTCTCAAATTAAAGGGGAGTACTGGATTTAGTTTTGCATGGACAACAAAACGAACCAGGATAAAATCCCTGCGCAATCTTTTCTATCCCTTTCTCTTTTATATTTCAAGATGTTTTAATACATGTTTAGAGCTAATATTTTGCATACTTGTTCCTTGCTATGTTTTTTAATCTTGCATAAAAGTATATGTTGTATATCTGTTTGTATGTTGGTTAATAATGTGCAAGTTGTTGTTCTGATCATTCTGTTTCTGTTACTGGTTAATCGATTATGAACAGTGCTTAATCGATTTACTGGGCATTTTTCAGCAAGTGTGTAAAAACCCAAAAAGTGGAACTTGAGCACCGCCACACCTATTGAACCCCCCCCCCTCTAGGTGTATTCCGCCACTGATACCTAACAATTATTGCATGTGTAATAACTTTTTTGCATTTACTTTTCTATTTAGGTATACTACCATGAAATGCACGAGTAACATTGTGTTTTTAACCAAACGAATGCACGGGTAACATGTGTATTCTTAACCATGTGAATATACGAGTAACATGTGTGTTATTAACCATGCAACAAAAATTATTGTCCCGTTCAAATGCACGGGTAACTTACTAGTTAAAGTATACCTTTTTCACTAATCAAAGTTATTATTAAGTGTAATTATTATATATTGTGCGTAAAGATTTATGCGTAATCAATGATAATTAAAAATAAATACATTTTTCAAAGTTAAAAATAATTAAATACCTTTTTCTCCGTAATCAAAGTTATTATACCTTTTTCACTAACCATTTATTTGTATTGTATTTCTTTAAGAATCAATGATAATTAAAAATAAATGAGTGGTTGATGATTGATTAGTCGTATATACAATTTTTATACTATCAATGCATATATTTTTCCTCTATTATTAATTATTACAAAAATCTGGCAGTGAATGGTATAAGCAGATTGTTACAAAAAAAATATATATTCTAATAACTCACTCGACCAATGTGAACTACATCTACTATAGTTATTAATTATTATACGAGAAAGTTAACCAACTGTTATAATGAAGATGCCTATTATAAATGGTTATGCATTTTCATATTTTGTCAGTATTTTTCTGTTCTATTATCTAATTATAGACCACAGTTGTATTTAAGATATTTTTGCATATTATTAAGATAATGGTAGTTCAAATTTTCATATCAAATTTTGGTGATCATATATAATTTCTCCCACAAAAAATACAATACCATTCAAATTTATTACATATAGTTATATTTTTTTATTTTTATTTTTGCTTCTGCCAAATATGTGATTCCTTGCCTAATGACCTATATATCATAAAACAAAATTTGTCTTCTGAATTATTTGAAAATGGACAAAATTATTCAAACAATCCTACTTCATTTACATGTAATAAAATGATATGTGTCTTACATCATAAAGGTATAAATTATTCAAGATCAGTAACATACTACACCAGTGCATTCTCAGCAGTTGTATTCACAATCAATATCAATAAATATAGCACCTCTACCAGAAATTTAAATTTCTGGTTGGAAAATCAAAGAGATCAAACTTATGGTTAGATGAGTAGTAGTGAAGGCTCAACTTCTGAAACTTATACCTAACTTAATACAAGCCATGACCGCTTAAGAATGAAAAAATGATATTTGCATGATCGATCATTAGGGGTAAATCTAATGAACACATATGTTACCATGAATGACAATGATGTCAACAACAATATGGTAACTCCGAGACTCATATCAAGCACCTCAAAGTAATATTTGCATGTCATTGGAGTTTCATCTCATATAATTAACTTTGTTTGTTTCAATAGTTCTGCAAGGTCAGACCCCTAATGAATGTTACAACATAGTTGTCATGAGTAAGAGAATTGGAAAGAATATTGAAGTTATGTTTTAAGTCCATTATGTCATAGTCAATTTCTACATATATTAGTCTATTGCTTTATTGAGTTGTTATATATTCATTTGGGTATGACATTGATGGATAGTCTTTCAAACTTTTACGGTTGGCTTCGAGTAATTTTCAGTCTATAATTAAGTTAAATTTTGTAGTTGTTCATCATTAAGTATCAATCCTGTCTGTCGCGCCCCGATTTTCGGCTACGCGACCTCTTTAGGAGTCGCTGTTAAGTGCAAAAAGTATACACTTTTTACCATCATTTCATGGCACTTATCCTATGCAAATTGTAGAAAACCAACTTAAATTAACACTTCTTAGGAAAATTTTGCATGATTAAATAAATTAGTTCTTTATTAGTTCTTGTCCAAGTTTTCTTTGAGTTTTGTAGGAAATTAAATATTAACGAATAAATTCAAGGATGGACAAGAATTCAAGCCAAAATTCAAGACAAAAGCTCAAAATGAATTGCTAAAAGTAATCAAGTTAAAACATGGCATGATGTGTGCTTAATTTCGTTACTTAGCCTTGAAGAAAGGTAGCTTACTTCGTCTTGGAGAAACCTAAGTTAAGATAGGCCAAGCAACTTGCAAAAATCAAATGCTTACCTTAACTTAAAGAAAACAGCCCAAAAGTGCCAAGCAACCAACAAAAATCAAGTAACAAACCAGAGGAAGAAAGGTTGCTTCACCATGAAGAAATCAAGCACAAAGCTGCCCAGCCAAGCCAAGCACCAAGCACTAGGCCAGGTCAGCCAAGCACCAGGCCAGGTCAGCCAAGCAACATGCACCAGGCCAGGAGAGCTAAGCACCAAGCACCAGGCCAGGTCAGCTAAGCTGCTGAAACAGGCAGCTTAGCGTGGAACCAGGTCAGCTAAGCTGTTGACCAACGTGCTTAACAGTCCAACCTAGTAGCTTAGTGGGGAACCAGTTGTGCTAAGTTGCTGAAACAGGCAGCTTAGCGGGGAACCAGGTGTGCTAAGCGGCTGGCGCACCAGAAAAATGATTTCTAGGTCAAGTCATGGAACATCTTACTTTTTCTTTGGTTAAAGGACAAGAACATAACCTCATGGATGACATAAGACTATGACAAGAAGGAGGAGGTGTCTCCATGCATGTAACCTAGCTTACCATAGGGGTCAAGTAGGGGCCAAAGTGGCTCTTCATAGGGGCCAATGGTGAGCAGCTTAGCTGCCAAACACGGCAGTTGAGCGTCCAGCACCTTGGCCTATATAAAGGCATGAAATTCTCAAATCAAAAACATTATACATTCATTCTAAATTCTTCCTAGTTGATTCTTCTTCTTTTCCTTTCATTTTAGGTAGTTTTTAGGCTAGTTTTAGAGTAGTTTTTCATATAATTCAAGAGGAGAAAGGAGAAGGCAAATGAGATGCAAAAATCCATTTTGCAAACTCATTTGGAACATAAAGCATCCATTCCTTGGATGGATGGCTCATGCTCCTAACAGGTTTCATTTGTAAGTTGATTATATATTTCTACTTCTTCTTTTATTCTAAAGTTTGAATTTTAATCATTCAAGTTGGTGCTTTGGTTAATTTTATTTGTTTGAGAAGTACTTAATGCTCTTTTTAGATTGATCACCTAAAAAATAATTTTAAGTCATAAAAATTACTTGTCTCAAACACTTAACAAATCTACTAAGAAGTAGTTGTACTACTTAGTTTATTTGCCAAATTAAGCATGCTTTTCTTAAGATCTTACATTCATCACTAATTCAATATTAGAGTCGCCAATGGTTAGGGTGTGACAACCTAATCTCTTTTATGGCCGTAGTA
>NC_032014.1:26681903-26709927 GCF_001865875.1 Lupinus angustifolius
CTTGTGGTTCGACATAACCCTATACTATGCTACAATTGAATCTTGAAAGAGGTGTAAATTGTAAAATAGTAAAGTGTTATCAATAAATTTATTTGTTGAAAACACCTTTTAATATACAAAAGTGATGAAACTAACTTACTAACTTTTATTTATTGTTATTTACTTTCCACAATTTATTTATTCTTTAATACTAACCTTCCTTAAGGAAGAAGTTTGGTTTGTTAATAAAATGAACCCGAAAGGGAGAAAATAAATAAAAGGTCACTTAAATTTATTATTCTTTTGTTCTTTATTTATTTGTTTGTTTCTAATAACTAACTATTCATCACTTTTGTACATTAGAATACCATTAAACCGGTGTTGAAATTTATTCCACAAAACCGAGATGATATTCAAAGGTACTTAATAATCATGTAATAAGGGATTGCTTCGATACTATTGTACCGACATTAGAATTTATTCTAACAAAGCTGAGATGGGGCAAAGAAGGAATAACTCATTCACATGATTATTACGAAGTAAGTTGTAACTGGAATATTCTTGAAACCATGATATCGGCGTTGGAATTTATTGCAACAAAGCCGAGATGGCGAACAAAGAATAAAACCGAGTTCACTTATTCAAATAAAAAGAACACACCGAAAATGAGAGTAATAACCTCTCAACAAATCGACACCTTGCTAAGGAACGATTTGTTGCGAGGGGAAAGCCTCTCGAATAATTCTTTCAACAATCACCACCACGTCTTTTGCGGTTAAAATGTAGAAAACTCAATTTAAGCCCAAATTAGGATAAATGGTCTTTTATACCAGAGTTTGAGTTCGGGAGTCGATTATGAATCGAGGAAGGTATTAACAACTCATCTACCTGTAATTAAACGATACCCTAATTAATTGCATGAATAAAATACCATTGATTTATTTAAATTAAATTGTTTAAACAAAATATTTATTTTTATTTTTGTGTCTGACAAGAATTTATCCTACTCTTATGTATCCCTAGGTGCAATAGGGAAATCAAGACTACGTAGTTCTGATTTAAAAATTGGTAACTTGGTTGGATTAAAAAAGTTAGAAATTGTTTGAATTTAATCAAAGGGAATTAATAGACGAAAAGTCAACACTGATTGCTTACCCTCTTCCTACTTCGGTCGATAGTAGAAGTAGTACAAATGACCGTGACCAGTTCTCGGCTCGAAGCAAGGAGAAAGATGCAATACGAGTTGTAACCTCGCTATTGAATCCACAAATAATTAAAACGTTTATTACTACTATTTTTTAATATAAAACTCAAATATTTGTTTGAGTTTAACTGAAGTGGAATTAATAGACGAAGAGTCAACATTGATTGCTTACCCTCTTCCCACTTCAATAGATAGCAGAAGCAGTACAAATGACCGTGATCGGTTCTTCACTCGAAGCGAGGAGAAAGACACCATACGAGTTGTAACATCGCTATTGAATTTCAAAAATAATAATTGTATTGATTTGAACAGATCAATAATATATGATTGTTTCAATTTAATGGAATTAATAGTGAAGATATGGTGTTTGTCGTAGACTTTCTTATCACATTAAGCAAGAAGTTTAGAGACGACTCAAACTACAATAATACTATAGAAATTTCATAAACAAATTGTTTGATAACACCCGAGTGTAGGGCGTGTGAAACTCAAGTGTACCAAGTGAGTGTGTGAGGAAGCACATAGACTCTCAAATAAATCCAGTCCCCAAAAGCTGCACAAGAAATAGGTAAGTATGTTCAAAATAATTAACTGACTCGGAATAAAAATAAATACGTAAATGAATAAATAAGTAAAGATGCAGACAAATGTTTGCGTAAACAAAGAAAGAAGAAGGGTATGAAACAAACATGCACAAAGTGGTATATGGCCTAACTCTCTTAAAAATAATGTCCCTAGTGGAGTCGTTAGTTGTCGCGCCCCAATTTTCAGTTACGCGACCTCTTTAGGAGTCACCACCACGTCTTTTGCGGTTAAAACATGGAAAACTCAATTTAAGCCCAAATTATGATAAAATGGTCTTTTATACCAGAGTTTTAGTTTAGGAGTCGATTACGAATTGGGGAATGTATTAACACCTCATCCGCCCGTAATTAAACGGTACCCTTATTAGTTGCATGAACTAAATACCCTTGATTTATTTAAATTAAATTGTTAAACAAAATATTTATTTTTTATTTTTGTGTCTGACAAGAGTTTATCCTACTCCTGCGTATCCCTAAGTGCAATAGGAAAATCAAGACTACGTAGTTCTGGTTAAAAAATTGGTAACTTGTTTGGATTAAAAAGTTAGAAATTGTTTTAATTTAATCGAAGGGAATTAATAGACGAAAAGTTAACATTGACTGCTTATCCTCTTCCCACTTCGATCAATAGCAGAAGCAGTACAAGTGACTGCAACCAGTTCTCGGCTCAAAGATACAATACGAGTTGTAACCTCGCTATTGAATCCAAAAATAATTAAAACGTTTATTATTACTATTTTTTAACATAAACCTCCAAAATTTGTTTGAGTTTAACTGAAGTGGAATTAATAGACAAAGAGTCAATATTGATTGTTTACTCTCTTCCCACTTTAATAGATAGTAGAAGCAGTACAAATGACTGCGACCGGTTCTTGACTCGAAGGAGGAGAAAGATGCAATACGAGTTGTAACCTCGTTATTGAATGCAAAAATAATTAAAATGTTTATTATTACTATTTTTAACATAAAACTTAGAAATTTGTTTGAGTTTAATTGAAGTGGAATTAATAGACGAAGAATCAACATTGATTGCTTACCCTCTTCCCACTTTAATAGTTAGCAGAAGCAGTATAAATGACCGTGACCAGTTCTTGACTCGAAGCGAGGAAAAAGACACTATTCAAGTTGTAACCTTGCAAATGAATTTCAAAAATAATAATTGTATTGATTTGAACAGATCAATAATATATGATTGTTTCAATTTAATGGAATTAATAGTGAAGATATGGTGTTTGTCGTAGACCTTCTTATCACATTAAGCAAGAAGTTTAGAGACGACTCAAACTACAATAATACTATAGAAATTTCATAAACAAATTGTTTGATAAGAAAATATTCAAATATGTTGATCTTCTATTAATGTTAACAATAGAGAAAGTTAACGTCTATCTTATAGTCAAAACAGTAGACACATTACAATAGCAAAGTTTGTAGTTGTTTTAATTTTGTTTTTTTAACTAAATAAAATAAAGAAAAAGTAATGTAATTAATATTAAATTAAATATTCATGAGAGAGGAACAAACTTTTACCTCCAATCCTAGAATTCACGTGATAAGTGGGAGAGAGAGAAAAAAAATACCAACCCCCCATAAGAGCTTCTTCATTTCCATATTGCAAGTTTTATGCCATACTTGGTTATTGTATGCTTCAAGGGTCTTCTTTCTTTTGCATGTCCATTCAGGCTGGACAATGACCAAGTCTGTTTGCTTGTAACATTCGGTTGAAGTCCATCTTAATAATCATCTTCTGCCCCCTCTGTCATAGTGGCCACTAACAACACTAATGAAGTAGAACAAGCCTAGCCTCTCAAATTTGAAAATAGTGTCACCATTGTTAGAGAAGAAGTGAGGATGTGAGGATCTGCATTTTTCATACTCTTTTTCTGTCACCCCCATAACTGAGTCTTTCTTGTACTTGAAAAAAATAGTGTCACCAAATTTAAATATGTTTTGGGATGCCCACTGGTTATACATTTGATGATAGTCCTTTGAGTTAGGGACAACCCAACCATCTTTGCCGCCAACTTCAAAGTCAGTGGAATTGACTACACAAAAAAAGAGAGTAAAGAAGCAATGAAAAAGTAAGAAAGAGACTTTGAAGAGAGCAACCATATTTGAATTCTTTATGTTTAAGGTATTATGAAGAAAGTGTGTTTTTGTTGTCTCTATTTCTCTATATTCCCTATACTTTTTTTCTATCCCAATTGTGTTTCTCCGTATCCCCTAATAGAGTGTAAGAGAGTGTTTTTATATAAGAAAGAAGAAGAAGGTGGTGGTGGGTTTCTTGGGATTAAATGAGGAAAAATAACCACCATGAAGTCAACCTTTTCTCTATGTGGATAAACGAGTGTGGGAGTTGTAAGAGTGGAGAGTGGGGTTTGGTTGAGAGTGACAGTTGTGAATATCCAATTTTGTCTGGCCCATAATATTTTTTTTTCAAAAAATGATAAATAAATAATATAAATATTTGTGGGTATTTACTTGTTACTTATATGATACAAACAAACTAAGGTTTGGGAGATATCATGGTAAGTAACTAGTAAAGAAATGAATATTAATTTTGTCAAGCCCTGAAAAATTTACTTGACAACATCTTATTGCTTGAAAGTGATTATCGTCTTGTAAGCTAAGTTATCTTCAAGATGATTTGAGCTGACTCTCAAAAAGTGTGATAGAAAGGTGGGAGTGAACCAAAGATGCAGGTTGGTATACTCTAGAATTTGGATACATAAGAATAAAATCCAAGAACACAGGTTCGTGTACTTTAGAAACTTGGGGTGAAAAGGTGAAACCAAAGACGCAGGTCGGTGTACTGCCGGAATTTGGAGACACAAGAATGACAACCAAGAACATTGGTCGGTGTACTGCTAGAACTTGGGATGAAAAGATGAAACCAAAGACACAGGTTGGTGTACTACCAGAATTTGGAGTGAAAAGGTGAAATCGAAGACACAGGTTAGTGTACTGCTAAAATTCGGAGACACAAGGGTAAAAGCCAAGAACACAGGTCAGTGTGCTGTCGGAACTTGAGGTGAAAAGGTGAAATCAAAGACGAAGGTAGGTGTACTGCCGTAATTTGGAGTGAAAAGGTGAAACCAAGGACGCAGGTTGGTGTACTGCTAGAATTTAGAGACACAATGGTAAAAGCCAAGAACACAGGTCGGTGTACTACCGGAACGTGGGGTGAAAATGTGAAACCAAAGACGTAGGTTGGTATACTCCCAGAATTTGGAGACACAAGGGTAAAAGCCAAGAACGCAGGTTGGTGTACTACCAGAACTTGGGGTAAAAAGTTGAAACCAAAGACGCAAGTTGGTGTATTTCCAGAATTTGGAGACTTTGATATCCATTGATATTGCTCCATAGCATCCTCGGTAGTTGGTTGTAGATTCCTACTTGCGGGGAGCGAGGTTGTTTGGGCGACAATTAATTCTACCTTTCAGTAATAAAATGCTCTTTTCTTTCAAGTATTAATCAGGACAACATATTTAAAAGTTCATAAGATAGTTCAAGATTAATGAAAATGAACTATGCAACCAAAAGACTTCAATTCATATGTGGATAAAGGAAATACAAATGTCTTTGACTTTTTGTGTTATATGTGGATTTACAGGAGTTGGTTATAAATAACAAAACATGTTAGAGCCTCACTATACAATCATTGACTATCCAAAAATTGCCCTAGTAAATTATCTTAATTTTTTTGGTCTTCCAAAAATTTGCTCCAATATTGACCTATTGCCATGTCCTCTTTAGAGACCTTTCCTTTTATTTTTATTTTGTCCCTAAGTTTTTCTTAGACCGCCCTTTCGGGTTTTCGACCTAACAAGATTTATTCATTATTTAAAGAGATTTTTTGTATTGATCATGCTATGCATAGATTTTTTAAGTAAAAATGTTCTTGAATTTGTTTTGGAATCAGTTATTTGGTACCCTTGGTGTGCATCTCAAACAGTTCGAGTTTCAACAAGGACTTTTTGGGCTTGTAACGTGGTCTGGTTAGGGTTTACAAGAAAGAAAAGGATATAAGGCTCAAA
The DNA here is from genome assembly GCF_001865875.1 of Lupinus angustifolius. Taxonomy (NCBI): domain Eukaryota; kingdom Viridiplantae; phylum Streptophyta; class Magnoliopsida; order Fabales; family Fabaceae; genus Lupinus; species Lupinus angustifolius. The sequence goes on from NC_032014.1 coordinate 26,687,708, forward strand.
TGATGTGTTTCCCACCCCCAACTTTCTTCATCTTCTCTGTAATCATATTTCCAGCATCTTCTATATTTCAATCATGGATACGATTTCCATTCCCTTTTGAAAAAAGGAAGGTCTTGTAACCATTCTAGTTTAAGATTTTTTATTTATTTTGTCCTAACTTTTGCCTAAGGTTTTAATAAAACTCTTATCGGGATCTTTTTATAATCCACTTGATCCACTTCTAGATATTTTGAAATTTTTTTGGAAAACTACACTTTCTCCGGTTTATTGGTGTTTTTCGAAGGTGTTGTAATTTTTTATAATAAATTTCTTTCATATTGTCCCGGCTCAAAAGGGGTGAGTAGGGATATTTTCATTAGTGTTTGGGATAGCAAAGAAGTTTTGTGTCATCAACACGACCTACCTGAGGGTACACACCATATGGGATTTGTTTACATCATCCTCCTAAAAGAGTGCACGAAAGTATGCAAAAATGTGTGATCAATGCAGAAACCTCCTTTTTTATGTTCATACATTTTTTGTTTTGTTTTTGTTTTTTTTAAAGTCTCTCAAGCATAGTAGTTTTTCACGGCATTTGAATTTACGGAAAGAGGTAGATCGTTTCCATCTATACTAGTCAATATCAATGTTCCTCTAGAGAATGGATTGGTTGATCTCTGCTTTCTATTTTGATGAGAGGTTGGTCCTTCCCACTTATATGGAACACTGAGGATAATGTGGATAAGGCATCAGCTAGTCTGTTATCCTATCTCGGAATATGGTAGAAGTTGATTTGTTCGAGGTGTTCAGCCATTCTATGTATATACTCCTTGTAAGGTATTAGTTTTTTTGTCACGGGTCTCCCATTCTTCTTTCAGCTGATGGATGACCAGGGCTAAGTCCCCGAAGACCTCTAGAATTTTAACCTTTCTTTCCAATGTTGCTTGCAAACACAGGGCGCTTGCCTCACATTTGGCTATATTGTTGGTGTAGTCAAAGCATAACCTGACATTAATAGGAGTGAAGTCGCCTTCTGGACATACAAGCACGACTCATATGCCGTGTCCAAGTGCATTAGATGCCCCATCGAATACTAATGTCCATACACCCTCTTTTGTTGGTTCTTTCAAGGATAGACTCATGATACTCTCATTTGGGAACTCTTGGTTCATTGGTTCGGTCTTCTCTATGGGCTGGCTAGCAAGATAATCTACAAGGGCACTACCTTTGATTGCTTTCCATGTCATATACACTATATCATATTTTGACAATAAGACCTACCACCGAGCGATTCTTCCTGTTAATATTGGTTTCTCAAAGATATACTTCACAGGATCCATCTTTGAAATCAGCCAAGTGCTGTGACTCAACATATATTACCTCAAGCGACGAGATGCCCATGCTAACGCACAACATGTACGTTCTAGTAGTGAGTATCATGTCTCGCCTCAATGAACTTCTTGCTTAGATAGTATATGGCTTGCTCTTTTCTGAATGATTCATCATGTTGGGCTAAGACACATCCCATAGAGTCCTCTAGCACTGTTAGGTACATTAGAAGAGGTCGACCAGGTACTAGAAACAGCAATATTGGGGGTTTGGTCAAATATTGCTTTATGATATCAAAGGCTTTCTGGAAATCGTCATTCCATCTAACTTCCTGACTCTTCCTTAATAGCTTGAAGATTGGTTCACATGTAGCTGTTAGCTGAGAGATGAACCTGGATATGTAGTTCAAACACCCTAAGAAACCTCTGACTTCCTTCTCGGTACAGGGTATTGGCATTTTGATGATTGATATGACCTTCTCAGGATCTACTTCAGTTCCTTTCTGGCTAACAATGAAACCAAGGACTCGCTCTGATTTGACCCCAAAGCTACATTTTGTGGGATTTAGCTTGAGTCTATATTTTCTGAGTCGTTCAAATAACTTCCTTAGATTATCCACATGCTCGCCCTCTAATTTGGATTTGCATATAATGTCGTCTACATAGATCTCCACCTCCTTATGCATCATGTCTTGGAAAAGAGCTACCATGACCCTCTAGTATGTGGCTATAACATTCTTCAAACCAAAAGGCATGACTAGATAGAAAAAGGTTCCCCATGGGGTGATGAAAGTAGTTTTATCCATATCCTCAAAAGTCATCTTGATCTGATGATAACCGGATTACCCATCCATGAAGGAGAAAAGGGCATGGTGTAGTACTGTCGACCAAGACATCTATGTGAGGTACCTGTAAATCATCCTTTGGGCTAGCTTTGTTCAAATCTCGGTAGTCAACACAGATCTTGAGTTTGCCTCCTTTCTTTGGTACTACTACAACATTAGCCACCCAACCTGGATATGTAGAAACTGTCACGAACCCAGCATCTAGCCATTTCTCCACCTCCTTTTTCACCCTTAAGGAAATCTCTCGCTTTATAATTCGTAGTTTTTGCTTAATCGGACGTGAATCTGGATTCAACGACATCTTGTGTTCCACTATGTTTCTATCCAGTCCAGGCATGTCGACATATGACTAGGCAAAAACATCTTTGAACTCGTGCAGAAGTTGAATCATCTTTTGGCGCTCTTCTTCTTTCATCAATGTACCTACTTTCACTTCCTTTTTGTCGTCCTCTGTCCCCAAATTTACTAGTTTAGTGGGCTCTTCGTGAGGCTTAATCTCTTTGGACTCCTGCTCAACCATCCTCAATAACTCAGGTGATGCCTCCTATTCTTCATCACTATCTCCCTTGTCGAGCTGATTAACTACATGATCATGATTGTATGTGTGGCTCATAACACGATTATTATTTCTGGAGTTAAAGTTGAATTTGCGTTAGGTTGATGTTGTGATTAGTTTTTTTTGGTTTTTTCTTGGTTTTACTTGTTGATTTTTGTGTGTGTTTGTTTTAGTATGTGAAAGTGTAAAAATATGAAGAATAAAATGAAACACATAATATGAAGAAAGAAATGCATTTTATTGAATTCAAAACTTTTACTATTCAATGAAACATAAATAGATGTCCTTATACGAAAAGAAAGAAAATAAACCCAATAGCTTTAGACATGGCTAAAGGATTCTAACATCTTATTACATTGTTTCTAAAAACACTTGTGGATATGCGTCTTCCTCTATCCAGTTATTAAGAGTGGTGCTTGGAGGACACTGAACAACATAGTCTACCCCATCTTTTGAATCATCATCTCCCACAACAACAATCATTCTTGGTTCCCAACCTGCACTGACGAAGTTCTTGCTAATGTGTGGAATGAAGATTCCTCTAGCGTCAAACTCCCACTACCCCATGCGAGCCATCCTTCCTTTCTTCTTCTCTTCAGCAGTTCTCTCCTTATCTTCCCGGGTGGGTCTGTATCCCAAGCCATACCTATCTTTGGTGTGTCGTATCATGACTATACATTCTCTTCCTTGGCCAAACTTCCCGAGCCCTATTCCGGGTTGATAGCCCTTATGCAGCAATACTCTTTCCATCATTAGCGATACCTCCGAAGGTTGGGGACGTAGTGTGGGTGTCCCTCCTCTTATAAATGAAGCATTAGAAATCTCCAATGCTTGGAAGGATGTTCCAATAGCTTCCTCTGCTGCTTCAATGTACAGAGTGTCAAGAGATCTTGATACCAACATTTCTTCTTCTCTAGAACAGTAAGGAGTTTTCCATCTACTATAAACTTAACTCGTTGGTGCAATGTAGAAGGTATAGCCCCTGAAGCATGGATACATGGCCTTCCCAACAAACAATTGTAACTGGGAGTAATGTCCATAATATGGAATACTATATGTAAAATGCAGGATCCTATTTTTATAGGCAACTCCATTTCCACCATGACATCCCTGTTGGATCCATCAAACGCCTTCATTACCATAGAGCTTGGTCTCATATACGATGCATTGTTTGGAAGCCTGGATAACATCCTTTTCGACATGACATTGAGAGATGAGCCATTATCGATAAGAATTTTGCCAATTAAGCAATTCTGATACATTATAGAAATGTGCAAATGGCAAGTGTGTCCCATTCCCTTAGAAGGTATTTCCTGATCGCTAAAAGATATGTAATTGTCAGCCACAATGTTATTGATGATACCATTGAGCTTGTCAGTGGTTATGTCATGGCTAACATGTGCACAGTTCAATATCTCCATTAGCACCTTTCTGCGGGGCTCGGAACTCATTAGCAGAGAAAAAATGGATATCTTGGCAGGAGTGCAGTTTAGTTGATCCACGACCTTATACTCACTTTGCTTTATGAAATTTAGAAATTCACAAGCCTCCTCATTGGATACTTCCCATTTATCTCCATCATTATGCAATAGGTCATTCAGATTGGTCTCCAATTCATCTTCCACAAGGATACATACTTTCCCTTTTCCTTTATCCTTGGCTAGGACCTTCTCGTCATCTGAGGGAACATAAACACATCCACTTCTAGTTATTCGATTGTCCCCAACGACGTTGGTTACTTCTATCTGTTGGCACTGATTTATTTGTCTTGTAAGTGAAAGGTTGTAGTCTCTCATTTGTTGTAGGTGTAAATGAGCATTATCCAGAATATTTAGTATCGGTTCAAAACGAGTGAATGATGGCCTCATGGCCCTTCTCATGTCTTCCTCACTTCTTGTAGTAGCATTAACAGTTTGATACGAAGGCCCCCTATCTATTATGATCAATCTCATATCCAACATCTTCTGCAATAAGAGCTTAAATTCTGGAAATTCTTCTAGGGTGTGACTCATTTCGCCATGCAACTCACAACTAGTTGAATCATTATCTTCCACCAACCCTTCCACCATTCCTCGCTTGCACATCTCTTTAAAAATTACCATCATGTGTGTTTTAACACTATCTGCCTCCGAAACGAATGATCCACCCCGAGCCTCATCTACAACATTCACACTTTGATTATCGTGATTAGGCAATGGATTCCTGTCTACATCTGGCACAATGGGCTGGAAACGTAGTTGTTTTGCATTGATTAGGTTTTGCACCTTATGCATTAGAGCCTTACAGTGTTCAATAGAGTGGCCAATGGCTCTAGAGTGGTACTCGCAAGTAACATTTGGGTTAAACCAGGCCCCAAGTAATTCACACACTGTTCCTACTATAGGGCTTATCATTCTCTCCCTTAAAAGATGAGTGTACAGTTCTTCATAGGATATTGGTATGGGATCGAATTGTGGGCCTCTTCTTTCGGGATTCGAGTAATTGCGGTTTTGGGTTTGATTTTGGTAGGTTGTGTTTGGTTGTGATTTTGACGGGGTTGGAAGGATTGTGTTTGGTTATAGTTTTGGCGGGTTTGGTTGTTTATATTGTGAGCAATGTAGTTGGGTTGTGTGGAAGGTGTGGCATTATATGGGGCATGATATTTGGAGTTTGGGGCCTTATATCCCTCCAGCTCAGTGAACACTGCGAGTGCTTCTCCCTCATTATAGTTTTGGCTTTTTCTATGTATCTGTGTACCCGACTTAGACTGATCTCCTACTAGCTTTCCACTTCTATTTCCCCCCCCACTTTAATAAGTGTATTGAAGCTGGATGCCACAGCTCCAACCAAGTAGTCATAATAAGGTTCCTTCAAAGTGTCCACAAAGATGGACAATTGTTCTTCTTCCTCCAACCTAGGTATAACTTGTGATGCCAAAGCTCTCCAGCGTTCAATATACTCCTTAAAGCTCTATTCCGGATTCTTAGCCATGCTCTAAAGTTGGGCCCTGTCGGAAGCAGCATCCTCATTATACTTATACTACTTCATGAAGGCATTCAATAAATCAACGAAAGTCTTAATCTGGGCTTTCTCTAATCGGATGTACCATTCCATGGCTGCCCCTGTCAAACTGTCTTGGAAGCAGTGAATCAGCAGTTTGTCATTTCCATGGTGAGCTGTCATCTTCCGGGCATACATTTGCAAATGACTTTTTGGGCAGGAAGTACCATCGTATTTCTCGAACTCAAGAGTTTTAAACTTCGGTGGAAAAACTACGTCTAGCACCAGGCACATATCAAATGCACATTTTATGTCAGGAAAGTTTGTTCCCTCAACGACCCTTAGTCTCTCTTTAATCAGTTTCAGCTCTACCCTCTCTTGGCTTGATGAGTCATCTGGGGTACCCTTGTTTATCTTAATTTCGGCCTGGTAGCTTGTGGACGTGCCCTTCAGAGGAAGATCGTAAGTAGGATATTCGTCTTGCTCGTCGCCATCTTCTTCAGGTGATTGTTTTTATTCTGGATCATCAGTCGTGTCTTCATACCTTATGACAACATCTCTACGACGGTTAGCCCCAACAACTATCTTCAGACCCACCTTTTGTGCGGATTGCAGTTGTCTGGCGCCGGGCACAGTGGTATCTTCTTCTGAGTCTCGAGCCTTTTTCATATCCAAGATGATTTTCATCATCTGATTCATTTGCTCTTTGATTTCAACAAGCTCGGACCTGATATCAATGCCACTGGATTCTTGGTCTGCTATTAGCTTGGACTACAGTCTCGTGCGGTAAGGATGCTTATGGGCAATGTTTATGATACCTGGGTGAGAGAATTTTTATTTTATTTAAATGAACAAAAATGATGCATGCAATAATTTTAAATTCCTTTTTGTAAAGAGGATCGGTATAACAAGACATTTCGACCTGCATTCTGGCGACCATGAGGTGTGTCTCTACTGGCTCATTTTTACGTTGACGACAATTTTAGAATGAAACTTCAAGTTTCTAACCTCGATTGTGTCTGTATTCGTTCTCTTGTTAGAGGTTGTTAGCATTAAACATCTTTCCCTACACTTGATGGTTTGAGGGCATACCCGACAAAGTCGCATGCAGTTGATGACAACCATTAGAGAAAACATATAGTTTTAGACCAAGGTTGTATCTAAATAGAAGATATTTAAACTTTTTTGAGATAACACTTACTTGTAAATATGAGTCAATTTTACCTTTTCACACATAGGTATAAAGAGACGCGAAAACAAGAAATTTTATTAATACTTCAAGCAAGGAACTACAATTCATTTATTGTTTATTCTCTTTTTCATTACTTCTAGAATTCTGTTGTAGCCTCAACCCACTATTTCATAAGTTGTCTAGCTACCCCCTACCCCCCCCCACACAAGCTTAAGCTCTATTTTCAGGTACATTGTCATCTCTTGTTTAGGCTCGTATAACAGTTTCAACCAATCCTCAGAAACATTCACTGAGACCATCAACTATTTGTCTGCATCTCCCTTCCCCTTTATCTTTCTCCCATTGACTTTCTTTGAGTACTCCCTTCCAATTATCTTACCGATTTTCCTGGCTGGCCACTAGTTCATCATATGCAGTTCCGAGTTTCCCAAGTTGTTCTGATAGTTGACTTGCTTCTGTTAATGCATCATAGCAGGTCTTCTCTGAGGCTTCAATGATGGCTTTGAGGTTCTCTTATTTTTGTTGACCTTCACCCAATACCAGTTGGTAGTCTTTAACAATAGACCATGCTTGCCTTTCACTCTGTTTTATCTTCTCCATTTCAAGCTCTAGAGCATCTGCTTTTGCTTGAGCCTTGCGTGTGGCATGACTTTGCGTTTTCAACTGATCGCTGTAGTCAGCTATCTCTACATCTTTCTCTTTCACTGTCCAAATTAAGTGAACTTTTCCAGACTGAGAGCACATTTCAGCATAGTCCCTTTTGAGGCTGGTTTGATCCTTCTTCATATTGATGATGATTTTGTTGAGTTTCTCAAGACCTAGATTAACCTTGTCATGTGTATTCTTGGCTTCTTCTAGCTTCGCCTCTAAGAGCTTGATCTGTTCCTTCAATAACTCTTTCTCATATGGACCAGATGGTTTTTGTGGTTGGGAAATTGGTGGGACAACCTGACCATTTCACCTTCTACTGCGTCATAGCTTGTATTCATCGGTGTAAAAAGCCCGATGTTCTCCCAACTCATTTGGCCCACAAAGATGAATCCTTTTTAGAGTGTTTCTGATTGATTCCAATTTCTCTTTGGTGGCCTCCTCACTTTTGTACCATATGGAGAATCTCTATAGTTGTTATAATCGTATTGATGTCATTCCCCATTTGAGTTGACAAAGCACCAGAGCTGGAGTGAAGGAAATGCATCTTTGAGGTCCCATTAATATCATATTTGGATACTCCCCACAAGAATACATGATTACTAGATGTCTCTCATATAAGCTAGTCTTTGTCCCAAAGTTCCTAGGAGTAACATCATCAAACAACTTTTTCTAGTCCAACAACTGCATTGGTTTCACCATAATATTTCTGAACCTCAAAGGGGGTATCTGCTCCAATCTGGATATTGATGATGTTTGAACCTAGTGATCATCCACACATACAACAATATAGTACAACGTCAGATCTTGAAATGACCATTTTCATGACATCTTTGGAACGATAGTAGGGTCTCTGCCACAATAGCTGAGACTGGGTTGGCTCCAAACGACCTAAACTTTGCGAACACATCTATGGCTACCTGATCAATCATGTCATGGAAAAATGGGAACAAGACCATGCCATAGACTGCCAAGGCGAATAATGGTTTGAACAACTCCCATTTTCCTTGCTCCACCGTTTGACTGGTATGTTTCTTCGAAAATTTCCATATGAGCCCAAAGGTCATCCCCTGTTTGATGATGCTAGTCGAACTCGGGCGTACCCTAATGAGCCTCTCTATCAAATCTTCTATAACAGTTTTAGCTTCAGTGAACAGATAGACTTTCTCTTTGTCTCGTACCTGAATATCTAGCAAAACCTCATATTCCTCGATGGTAGGTGATGCATCAAAGTTAGGGAACTCAAATACTCTCAGAGTTGGACTCCAATACTAAACCATGGTGCCCATAACTTTTAGTGTATCTGCGTCAATGGTGATAAGGAGTAGATCAATTAGCCTTCCATACTCTTTGTTGAACTCACTTTGAACTTCTTCGAGGGATCTTGGGAATCAACTCTATCAAACAACTCACAACCATTCCATGTACTTCCACTTTTACTCCCCTCTTCACCAATAAGTTACTACTTTGACCCATAACAAGAAAAGTAGCCTTCATGTCTCACTATCCTATAGCTCTTTTTTTGGAAAAGGAATCTACTTATTAAAGATGATAAAAAATGTTATATGAATGCATGAACATAATGAATTGTGATGTTATATAAAATGCAATGATGTATGATATGTAATGAGGAATAACATGAAGATGTTTGGTATAGAACAATGATTATGACATGGAATAAAAAAAAGTACAATCCAATTTTGTTGGTATAAAAAAATGTCCTGAGGGCATTTAGGCCCATCAAGGTATGTTATAAATCATGTTTAATTTTCTTTGCTAACATATTTAAAATAATTTAGAATGATGGTAAATCATGTTTCATGATGTGCATTGATGCAAATGGAAAATGGATTAAGGTTTACTTCATGTGTCTTATGTAAAGTATACTTATAAGGTTTTTGGAACTTCTGAAAGCTGCAACCCTATGGTGGAATGCTAGTCTTGACTAAAGTGGACTCGATAAATCTCTAGACTTCTAAAGGTCACCAGATTGCATCCAATCTTAAAAAGAAGGGAAACCACATATCATGAGCTAGTTATCAGAAGAGACAAGCTCCCCAAGCAGCCAACTCATGATATATGGGAACAATCTGGGTGGTTCATCACGCCAATACCCGATGTGACACAAGGTCACTTACCGGCAGAGCAGATGTCCCCCTATCTTAATCTTAATCTCTAACACCCGAGTGTAGGGCGTGTGAAACTCAAGTGTACCAAGTGAGTGTGTGAGGAAGCACATAGACTCTCAAATAAATCCAGTCCCCAAAAGCTGCACAAGAAATAGGTAAGTATGTTCAAAATAATTAACTGACTCGGAATAAAAATAAATACGTAAATGAATAAATAAGTAAAGATGCAGACAAATGTTTGCGTAAACAAAGAAAGAAGAAGGGTATGAAACAAACATGCACAAAGTGGTATATGGCCTAACTCTCTTAAAAATAATGTCCCTAGTGGAGTCGTTAGTTGTCGCGCCCCAATTTTCAGTTACGCGACCTCTTTAGGAGTCACCACCACGTCTTTTGCGGTTAAAACATGGAAAACTCAATTTAAGCCCAAATTATGATAAAATGGTCTTTTATACCAGAGTTTTAGTTTAGGAGTCGATTACGAATTGGGGAATGTATTAACACCTCATCCGCCCGTAATTAAACGGTACCCTTATTAGTTGCATGAACTAAATACCCTTGATTTATTTAAATTAAATTGTTAAACAAAATATTTATTTTTTATTTTTGTGTCTGACAAGAGTTTATCCTACTCCTGCGTATCCCTAAGTGCAATAGGAAAATCAAGACTACGTAGTTCTGGTTAAAAAATTGGTAACTTGTTTGGATTAAAAAGTTAGAAATTGTTTTAATTTAATCGAAGGGAATTAATAGACGAAAAGTTAACATTGACTGCTTATCCTCTTCCCACTTCGATCAATAGCAGAAGCAGTACAAGTGACTGCAACCAGTTCTCGGCTCAAAGATACAATACGAGTTGTAACCTCGCTATTGAATCCAAAAATAATTAAAACGTTTATTATTACTATTTTTTAACATAAACCTCCAAAATTTGTTTGAGTTTAACTGAAGTGGAATTAATAGACAAAGAGTCAATATTGATTGTTTACTCTCTTCCCACTTTAATAGATAGTAGAAGCAGTACAAATGACTGCGACCGGTTCTTGACTCGAAGGAGGAGAAAGATGCAATACGAGTTGTAACCTCGTTATTGAATGCAAAAATAATTAAAATGTTTATTATTACTATTTTTAACATAAAACTTAGAAATTTGTTTGAGTTTAATTGAAGTGGAATTAATAGACGAAGAATCAACATTGATTGCTTACCCTCTTCCCACTTTAATAGTTAGCAGAAGCAGTATAAATGACCGTGACCAGTTCTTGACTCGAAGCGAGGAAAAAGACACTATTCAAGTTGTAACCTTGCAAATGAATTTCAAAAATAATAATTGTATTGATTTGAACAGATCAATAATATATGATTGTTTCAATTTAATGGAATTAATAGTGAAGATATGGTGTTTGTCGTAGACCTTCTTATCACATTAAGCAAGAAGTTTAGAGACGACTCAAACTACAATAATACTATAGAAATTTCATAAACAAATTGTTTGATAAGAAAATATTCAAATATGTTGATCTTCTATTAATGTTAACAATAGAGAAAGTTAACGTCTATCTTATAGTCAAAACAGTAGACACATTACAATAGCAAAGTTTGTAGTTGTTTTAATTTTGTTTTTTTAACTAAATAAAATAAAGAAAAAGTAATGTAATTAATATTAAATTAAATATTCATGAGAGAGGAACAAACTTTTACCTCCAATCCTAGAATTCACGTGATAAGTGGGAGAGAGAGAAAAAAAATACCAACCCCCCATAAGAGCTTCTTCATTTCCATATTGCAAGTTTTATGCCATACTTGGTTATTGTATGCTTCAAGGGTCTTCTTTCTTTTGCATGTCCATTCAGGCTGGACAATGACCAAGTCTGTTTGCTTGTAACATTCGGTTGAAGTCCATCTTAATAATCATCTTCTGCCCCCTCTGTCATAGTGGCCACTAACAACACTAATGAAGTAGAACAAGCCTAGCCTCTCAAATTTGAAAATAGTGTCACCATTGTTAGAGAAGAAGTGAGGATGTGAGGATCTGCATTTTTCATACTCTTTTTCTGTCACCCCCATAACTGAGTCTTTCTTGTACTTGAAAAAAATAGTGTCACCAAATTTAAATATGTTTTGGGATGCCCACTGGTTATACATTTGATGATAGTCCTTTGAGTTAGGGACAACCCAACCATCTTTGCCCCCAACTTCAAAGTCAGTGGAATTGACTACACAAAAAAAGAGTAAAGAAGCAATGAAAAAGTAAGAAAGAGACTTTGAAGAGAGCAACCATATTTGAATTCTTTATGTTTAAGGTATTATGAAGAAAGTGTGTTTTTGTTGTCTCTATTTCTCTATATTCCCTATACTTTTTTTCTATCCCAATTGTGTTTCTCCGTATCCCCCTAATAGAGTGTAAGAGAGTGTTTTTATATAAGAAAGAAGAAGAAGGTGGTGGTGGGTTTCTTGGGATTAAATGAGGAAAAATAACCACTTCACCATGAAGCCAACCTTTTCTCTATGTGGATAACGAGTGTGGGAGTTGTAAGAGTGGAGAGTGGGGTTTCGTTGAGAGTGACAGTTGTGAATATCCAATTTTGTCTGGCCCATAATATTTTTTTCAAAAAATGATAAATAAATAAAATAAATATTTGTGGGTATTTACTTGTTACTTATATGATACAAACAAACTAAGGTTTGGGAGATATCATGGTAAGTAACTAGTAAAGAAATGAATATTAATTTTGTCAAGCCCTGAAAAAATTTACTTGACAACATCTTATTGCTTGAAAGTGATTATCGTCTTGTAAGCTAAGTTATCTTCAAGATGATTTGAGCTGACTCTCAAAAAGTGTGATAGAAAGGTGGGAGTGAACCAAAGATGCAGGTTGGTGTACTTTAGAATTTGGATACATAAGAATAAAATCCAAGAACATAGGTTGGTGTACTGTAGCAACTTGGGGTGAAAAGGTGAAACCAAAGACGCAGGTCGTTGTACTGCCGGAATTTGGAGACACAAGAATGACAACCAAGAACATAGGTCGGTGTATTGCTGGAACTTGGGATGAAAAGATGAAACCAATAACACAGGTTCGTGTACTACCAGAATTTGGAGTGAAAATGTGAAACCAAAGACGCAGGTTAGTGTACTGCTAAAATTCGGAGACACAAGGTTAAAAGCCAAGAACGCAGGTCGGTGTACTGTCGGAACTTGAGGTGAAAAGGTGAAACCAAAGACGAAGGTTGGTGTACTACCAGAATTTGGAGTGAAAATGTGAAACCAAGGACGCAGGTTGGTGTACTACTAGAATTTAGAGACAAAATGGTAAAAGCCAAGAATGTAGGTCGGTGTTCTGCTGGAACGTGGGGTGAAAATGTGAAACCAAAGACGTAGGTTGGTGTACTTCCAGAATTTGGAGACACAAGGGTAAAAGCCAAGAACGCAGGTTGGTGTACTACCAGAACTTGGGGTAAAAAGTTGAAACCAAAGACGCAGGTTGGTGTATTGCTAGAATTTGGAGACATGAGGGTAAAAGCCAAGAACGCAGGTTGGCGTACTGCCAGAACTTGGATTGAAAAGTTGACACTAAAGACGCAGGTTGGTATACTGCCAGAATTTGGAGACATAAGGGTAAAAGCCAAGAACGGGAGTTGGTGTACTGCCAGAACTTGGATTGAAAAGTTATATGAATATGAGATGTCATGTTTTTTTTTTGTTGCTTCATATTTGTATGGAATGCATATGATTGTTATTAATCCATGTTATAAGGTGCTCATGTCTGATAATTCTATAATTTTTCAAATCGAATTGAGTTGTAATTGGTATCAATTGATATTGCTCCATAGCATCCTCGATAGTTGGTTGTAGATTCCTACTTGCAGGGAGCGAGATTTTTTGGGAGACAATTAATTCTACATTTCAATAATAAAATGCTCTTTTCTTTCAAGTATTAATCAGGACAACATATTTAAAAGTTCATAAGATAGTTCAAGATTAATGAAAATGAACTATGCAACCAAAAGACTTCAATTCATATGTGGATAAAGGAAATACAAATGTCTTTGGCTTTTTGTGTTATGGGTGGAGTTACAAGAGTTGGCTATAAATAACAAAACATGTTAGAGCCTTACTATACAATCATTGACTATCCAAAAAATTCCCGAGTGAATTATCTTAATGTTTTTGGTCTTCCAAAACTTTGATCCAGTATTGACTTATTGCCATATCCTCTTTAGAGACCTTTCCTTTTATTTTTATTTTGTCCCTAAGTTTTTCTTAGACCGCCCTTTCGGGTTTTCGACCTAACAAGATTTATTCCTTATTTAAAGAGATTTTTTGTATTGATCATGTTATGCATAGATTTTTTTAAGAAAAAATGTTCTTGAATTTGTTTTTGAATCAGTTATTTGGTACCCTTGGTGTACATCTCAAACAGTTCGAGTCTCAACAAGGTCTTTTTGGGCTTGTAACGTGGTATGGTTAGGGTTTACAAGAAAGAAAAGAATATAAGACTTGAATGATGTGTTTCCCGCCCCCAACTTTCTTCATCTTCTCCGTAATCCTATTTCCAGCATCTCCTATATTTCAATCATTGATACGATTTCCATTCCCTTTTGAATAAATAAGGTTTTGAAACCATTCTAGTTTAAGATTTTTTTTTATTTTGCCCTAACATTTGCCTAAGGTTTTACTAAAACTCTTATCGGGATCTTTTCATAATCCACTTGATCCACTTCTAGACCTTTTGAAGATTTGTTGTAAAACTACACTTTCCCCAGTTTATTGGTGTTTTTCGAAGGTGTTGTATTTTTTTATAATAAACTTCTTTCATATTGTCGCGGCTCAAAAAGGGTGAGTAGGGATATTTTCATTGGTGTTTGGGATAACAAAGAAGTCTTGTGTCATCAACACGACCTACCTGAGGGTACACACCATATGGGATTTATTTACATCATCCTCCTAAGAGAGTGCACGAAAGTATGCAAAAATGTATGGTCATTGCAGAAACCTCCTTTTTTCCGTTCTTTCGTTTTTTTTGTTTTGTTTTTGTTTTTTTTAAAGTCTCTCAAGCATAGTACTTCTTCATGGCATTTGAATTTACGGAAAGAGGTAGATCGTTTCCGTCCATGGTAGTCAATATCAATGCTCCTCTAGAGAATGCCTTTTTCACCATCGATGGTCCTTCATAATTTGGGGTCCATTTACCTCTATGGTCCTTCTGGATTTGGAGTATCTTCTTAAGTACCAGATCCCCCTCTTGAAAATGGTGCGACCGAACTTTCTTAGCATAAGCTCTCATGAGTCTTTTCTAGTACAACTGACCATGAAATATGGCAGCTAACCTTTTCTCTTCTATCATGTTCAGTTGGTCGTACCGCACTTGAATCCATTCTGATTCTTTCAATCCTGATTCTGCCATGATTCCGAGTGACAAAATTTCTACTTCAATAGGGAGCACTGCCTCCATTCCATACACTAGCGAGTAGAGTGTTGCCCTAGTTGGTATGTGTACCAAAGTGCGGTAACCATGTAGAGCAAAAGGTAACATTTCATGTCAATCCTTGTATGTTACCACCATCTTCTGAACAATCTTTTTAATATTCTTGTTTGCTGCTTCTACCTCTTTATTCATCTTAGGGCGAGAAGGCGAGGATGTGTGATGCTTGATCTTGAATTCACTACACATCTCGATCATCATCTTATTGTTCAGGTTGGTGGCGTTGTCTGTGATGATCTTGTTGGGTAACCCACATCTACATACCAACTCCTTCTTGATAAATCGTTGTACCACTGTCCTGGTTACATTGGCATATGAACATGCCTCAACCCACTTTGTGAAGTAGTCGATGGCCACGAGGATGAAGCGATGTGCATTAGCAGCTTTCAGCTCTATTGGTCCGATCACATCCATTCACCACATGGAGAACGACCAGGGTGTTGAAAGGACATTTAGAGGATTTGGTGGAGCATTGATTTTGTCTGTATAAATTTGACACTTGTGGCATTTCCTGATATAAGCACAACAGTCTGTCTCCATTGTCATCCAAAAGTAACCTGCCCAAGATCTTTCTAGCCATAGCATGTATGTTTGCATGAGTTCTAAACAAGACTTCATGCTCGTCCTTGAGTATTACTTCAGCTTTTTTCTCTTCTAGGCACCTGAGAAGTTCCATGTCATGATTCCTTTTGTAAAGAACATCACCACCTAGAAAGAAACCGATGGCTAGTCTTCTCAAGGTTCTCTTATTAGTTTCTAAGGCCCCAATGGGATACTCCTTTTTCTGTATATAGACCTTGATTTCATGATACCATGGCTTCCCATCTTTCTTTACTTCTAGTGCACAAAAATGGATTGGTTGATCTCTTCTTTCTATTTGTATAAGAGGTTGGTCCTTCTCACTTATATGGAACATTGAGGATAATGTGGATAAGGCATCGGCTAGTCTGTTATCCTCTCTCGGAATATGGTAGAAGTCGATTTGTTTGAAGTGTTAAGCCATTCTATATATATACTCCTTGTTAGGTATTAGTTTGTTGTCACGGGTCTCCCATTCTTCTTTCAGCTGATGGATTGCCAGGGCTGAGTCCCCGAAGACCTCTAGAATTTTAACCTTTCTTTCCAATGCTGCCTGCAAACCCAGGGCGCATGCCTCATATTTGGATATATTGTTGGTGTAGTCAAAGCATAACCTGGCAGTAATAGGAGTGAAGTCGCCTTCTGGAGATACAAGCACGACTACTCATATGCCGTGTCCAAGTGCATTAGATGCCCCATCGAATACTAATGTCCATACACCCTCTTTTGTTGGTTCTTTCAAGGATAGACTCATGATACTCTCATTTGGGAACTCTTGGTTCATTGGTTCGGTCTTCTCTATGGGTTGGCTAGCAAGATAATCTACAAGGGCACTGCCTTTGATTGTTTTTCGTGTCATATACACTATATCATATTCTGACAATAAGACCTACCGCCGAGCGATTGTTCCTATTAATATTGGTTTCTCAAAGATATACTTCACAGGATCCATCTTTGAAATCAGCCAAGTGGTGTGACTCAACATATATTGCCTCAAGCGATGAGATGTCCATGCTAACACACATCATGTACGTTCTAGCAGTGAGTATCATGTCTCACCTCAGTGAACTTCTTGCTCATATAGTACATGGCTTGCTCTTTTCTGAATGATTCATCATGTTGGGCTAAGACACGTCCCATAGAGTCCTCTAGCACTGTTAGGTACATTAGAAGAGGTCGACCAGGTACTAGAGACATCAATATTGGGGGTTTGGTCAAATATTGCTTTATGATTTCAAAGGCTTTCTGGAATTCATCATTCCATCTAACTGCCTGACTCTTCCTTAATAGCTTGAAGATTGGTTCACATGTAGCTGTTAGCTGAGAGATGAACCTGGATATGTAGTTCAAACACCCTAAGAAACCTCTGACTTCCTTCTCGGTTCGGGGTATTGCCATTTCGATGATTGCTTTGACCTTCTCAGGATCTACTTCAGTTCCTTTATGGTTGACAATGAAACCAAGGACCCGCCCTGATTTAACCCCAAAGCAACATTTTGTGGGATTTAGCTTGAGGCTATATTTTATGAGTCGTTCAAATAATGTCCTTAGATTATCCACATGCTCGCCCTCTAATTTCGATTTGCATATAATATCGTCTACATAGATCTCCACCTCCTTATGCATCATGTCGTGGAAAAGAGCTACCATGGCCCTCTGGTATGTGGTTATAGCATTCTTCAAACCAAAAGGCATGACTAGATAGCAAAAGGTTCCCAATGGGGTGATGACAGTAGTTTTATCCACATCCTCAGAAGCCATCTTGATCTGATGATAACCGGATTACCCATCCATGAAGGAGAAAAGGGCATGGTCTGCAGTACTGTCGACCAAGACATCTCTGTGAGGTATCGGGAAATCATCCTTTGGGCTAGCTTTGTTCAAATCTCGGTAGTCAACACAGATCTTGAGTTTGCCTCCTTTCTTTGGTACTACTACAACATTAGCCACCCAACCTGGATATGTAGAAACTGTCACGAACCCAACATCTAGCCATTTTTCCACCACCTTTTTCACCCTTAAGGAAATCTCTGGCTTTATCCTTCGTAGTTTCTGCTTAATCAGACGTGAATCTGGATTCAACGACAGCTTGTGTTCCACTATGTTTCTATCCAGTCCAGACATGTCGACGTACGACTAGGCAAAAACATCTTTGAACTCGTGTAGAAGTTGAATCATCTTATTCTTTCATCAATGTACCTACTTTCACTTCCTTTTTGTCGTCCTTTGTCCTCAAATTTACTAGTTTAGTGGGCTCTTCGTGAGGCTTAATCTCTCTGGACTCCTTCTAAACCATCCTCAATAACTCAGGTGATGCCTCCTATTCTTCATCACTATCTCCCTCGTCGAGCTGATTAACTGGATGATCATGATTGTATGTGTGGCTCATAACACGATTATTATTTCTGGAGTTAAAGTTGGATTTGCGTTAGGTTGATGTTGTGATTAGTGTTTTTTTGTTTTTTCATGGTTTTACTTGTTGCTTTTTGTGTGTGTTTGTTTTAGTATGTGAAAGTGTAAAAATATGACGAATAAAATGAAACACATAATATGAAGAAAGAAATGCATTTTATTGAATTCAAAACTTTTACTATTCAATGAAACATTAATAGATGTCCTTATTCGAAAAGAAAGAAAATAAACCCAATAGCTTTAGACAAGGCTAAGGGATTCTAACATCTTATTACATTGTTTCTAAAAACACTTGTGAAGATGCGTCTTCCTCTATCCAGTTATTGAGAGTGGTTTTTGGAGGACACTGAACAACATAGTCTACCCCATCTTTTGAATCATCATCTCCCACAACAGCAATCATTTTTGGTTCCCAACCTACACTGGCGAAGTTCTTGCTAATGTGTGGAGTGAACATTCCTCTAGCTTCATACTCCCACTGCCCCATGTGAACCATCCTTCCTTCCTTTCTTATTATCTTCAGCAGTTCTCTCCCTATCCTCCCGGATGGGTCTGTATCCCAAGCCATACCTATCTTTGGTGTGTCGTATCATGACTATACTTTCTCTTCCTTGGCCAAACTTCCCGAGCCCTTTTCCGGGTTGATAGCCCTTCTGTAGCAATACTCTTTCCATCATCAGCGATGCCTCCGAAGGTTTGGGACGTAATGTGGGTGTTCCTCCTCTTACAAATGAAACATTAGAAATCTCCAATGCTTGGAAGGATGTTCCAATAGCTTCCTCTGCTACTTCGATGTGCAGAGTGTCAAGAGATCTTGATACCAACATATCTTCTTCTCCCATAACAGTAAGGAGTTTTCCATCCACTAGAAACTTAACTCGCTGGTGCAATGTAGAAGGTATAGCCTCTGAAGCATGGATCCATGGCCTTCCCAACAAACAACTGTAACTAGGACTAATGTCCATGATATGGAATACTATATGGAATTGTTAAAAGATATGTAATTGTTAGCCACAATGTTATTGATGATACCATCGAGCTTGTCAGTGGTTATGTCGTGGCTAACACGTGCACAGTTCAATATCTCCATAAGCACCTTTCTGTGGGGCTCAGAACACATTAGCAGAGAAAAAATGGATATCTTGGCAGAAGTGCAGTTTAGTTGATCCACGACCTTATACTTACTTTGCTTTATGAAATTTAGAAATTCACAAGCCTCCTCATTGGATACTTCCCATTTATCTCCATGATTATGCAATAGGTCATTCAGATTGGTCTCCAATTCATCTTCCACATGGATACATACTTTCCCTTTTCCTTTATCCTTGGCTAGGACCTTCTCGTCATCTGAGGGAACATAAACACATCCACTTCTGGTTATTCGATTGTCCCCAACGACATTGGTGACTTCTATCTGTTGCTCAGTTGTGTATGAATTCCCTCCACTATATTTCCATGGCACTACTTTATCTGTCTTGTAAGTGAAAGGTCGTAATCTCTCATTTGTTGCAGGCTTCAAAATAGGCTCCATCCTACTTATGACTTGTACCCATCAAGTTATTTGTGGGTGTAAATGAGCATTATCCAGAATATTCAGCACCGGTTCAAAACGAGTGATTGATGGCCTCAGGGCCCTTTCTCATGTCTTCCTCACTTCTTGTAGTAGCATTAACAGTTTGATACGAAGGCCCCTATCTATTATGATCAATCTCATATCCAACCTCTTCTGCAATAAGAGCTTAAATTTTGGACATTCTTCTAGGGTGTGACTCATTTCGCCATGCAACTTACAACTACCTGAATCTTTATCTTCTTCCAACAACATTTCCACCATTCCACGCTTGCACATCTCTTGAAAAATTACCCTCATGTGTGTTTTTACCCTATTTGCCTCCCAAACGAATGATCCACCCCAAGCCTCATCTACAACATTCAAACTTTGATTACCGTGATTAGTTAATGGATTCATGTCTACATCTGGCATTGTGGGATGGAAATGTAGTTGTTTTGCATTGATTGGATTTTGCACCTTATGCTTTAGAGCCTTACAGTGTTCAATAGAGTGACCAATGGCTCTAGAGTGGTACTCGCAAGTAACATTTGGGTTAAACTAAGGCCTAGGTGATTCGCACACTATTCCTAATATAGGGCTTATCATTCTCTCCCTTAAAAGATGAGTGTATAGTTCTGCATAGGATATTGGTATGGGATCGAATTATGAGCCACTTCTTTCGGGATTCGAGTATTTGCGGTTTTGGGTTTCATTTTGGTAGGTTGTGTTTGGTTGTGATTTTGACGGGGTTGGAAGGATTGTGTTTGGTTATACTTTTGGCGGGTTTGGTTGTTGCTATTGTGAGCAATGTAGTTTGGTTGTGTGGAAGGTGTGGCATTATATGGGGCCTAATATTTGGAGTTTTGGGCCTTATATCCCTCCGGCTCAGTGAACACTGCGAGTGCTTCTCCCTCATTCTTTTTCATAAAGTTTGGCTTTTTCTGTGTACCCGACTTAGACTGATCTCCTACTAGCTTTCCACTTCTATTTTCTCCCCCACTTTAATAAGTGTATTGAAGCTGGATGCCACAGCTCCAACCAAGTAGTCATAATAAGGTTCCTTCAAAGTGTCCACAAAGATGGACAACTGTTCTTCTTCCTCCAAACTAGTTATGACTTGTGATGTCAAAGCTCTCCAGCGTTCAGTATACTCCTTAAAGCTCTCTTCTGGTTTCTTAGCCATGCTCTAAAGTTGGGCCATGTCGGAAGCAGCATCCTCATTATACTTATACTACTTCATGAAGGCATTCAATAAATCAACGAAAGTCTTAATCTGGGCCTTCTCTAATCGGATGTACCATTCCATGGCTGCCCCTGTCAAACTGTCTTGGAAGCAGTGAATAAGCAGTTTGTCATTTCCATGGTGAGTTGTCATCTTCCGGGTATACATGTGCAAATGACTTTTTCTGCAGGAAGTACCAACGTATTTCTGGCACCATGCACATATCAAATACATTTTTTATGTCAGGAAAGTTTGTTCCCTCAATGGCCCTTAGTCTCTCTTTTATCAGTTTCAGCTCTACCCTATCTTGGCTTGATGATTCGTCTAGGGTACCATTGTTTATCTTAATTTTGGCCTGGTAGCTTGTGGATGTGCCCTTCAGAGGAAGATCGTAAGTAGGATCTTTGTCTTGCTCGTCGCCATCTTCTTCAGGTGATTGTTGTTATTCTGGATCACCAGTCGTGTCTTCATACCTTATGACAACATCTCTATGATGGTTAGCCCCAACAACTATCTTCGAACCCACCTTTTGTGCGGATTGCAGTTTTCTGGCACCTGGCGTAGTGGTATCTTATTCTGAGTCTCGAGCCTTTTGCATATCCAAGATGCTTCTCATCATCTGATTCATTTTCTCTTTGATTTCAACAAGCTCGGACATGTTATCAATGCCACTGGATTCTTGGTCCCCCATTAGCTTGGACTACAGTCTCGTGCGGTAAGGATGCTTAGGAGCAATGTTTATGATAACTGGGTGAGAGAATTTTTATTTTATTTAAATAAACAAAAATGATGCATGCAATAATTTTAAATTCCTTTTTGTAGAGAGGATCGGTATAGCAAGACATTTTGACCCAGATTCTGGTGACCATGAGGCGTGTCCCTACTGGCTCATTTTTACATTGACGACAATTTTAGAATGAAGCTTCAAGTTTCTAACCTTGAATGCGTATGTATTCGTTCTCTTGTTAGATGTTGTTAGCATTAAACATCTTTCCCTATACTTGGTGATTTGAGGGCATACCCAACAAAGTCGCATGCAGTTGATGACAACCATTAGAGAAAACATATAGTTTTAGACCAAGGTTGTATCTAAATAGAAGACATTTAAACTTTTTTGAGATAACATTTACTTGTAAATAGGAGTCAATTTTGCCTTTGCACACATAGGTATAAAGAGTTGCGAAAACAAGAAATTTTATTAATACTTCAAGCAAGGAACTATAATTCATTTATTGTTTATTCTCTTTTTCATTACTTCTAGAGTTATGTTGTAGCCTCAACCTACCATTTCTTAAGTTGTCTAGCTGCCCCCC
>NC_032014.1:26710027-26783106 GCF_001865875.1 Lupinus angustifolius
AAGCTTCAAAAAATGCATTCATTTCTAGAAGAAGCTCTATTTTCAGGTACATTGTCATCTCTTGTTTAGGCTCGTAGAACAGCTTCAACCAATCATTAGAAAAAATCACTAAGACCATCAACTATTTGTCTACATCTCCCTTCCCATTTATCTTTCTCCCATTGACTTTCTTCGAGTACTCTCTTCCAATTATCTGACCAATTTTCCTGGCTGGCAACTAGTTCATCATATGAAGTTCTGAGTTTCCCAAGTTGTTCTGATAGTTGACTTGCTTATGTTAATGCATCATAGCATGTCTTCTCTGAAGCTTCGAGGATGGATTTGAGGTTCTTTTATTTTTGTTGACCTTCACCCAATACCAGCTGGTAGTCTTTAACAATAGACCATGCTTGCCTTTCACTCTGTTTTATCTTCTCCATTTCAAACTTTAGAGCATCTTCTTTTGTTTGAGCCTTGCGTGTGGCATGAATTTGCATTTTCAACTGATCGATGTAGTCAGCTATCTCTACATCTTTCTCTTTCACTGCCCGAATTAAGCGAACATTTCCAAACTGAGAGCACATTTCAGCATAGTCCCTTTTGAGGCTGGTTTGATCCTTCTTCATATTGATGATGATTTTGTTGTGTTTCTCAAGACACAGATTAACTTTCTCATGTGTATTCATGGCTTCTTCTAGCTTCGCCTCTAAGAGATTGATATGTTCCTTCAATAACTCGTTCTCATATGGACTAGATGGTTTCTGTGGTTGGGAAATTGGTGGGACAACCTGACCATTTCACCTTCTACTGCACCATAGCTTGTATTCATCGGTTTAAAAAGCCTGATGTTCTCCCAACTCATTTGGCCCACAAAGACGAATCCTTTTTAGACCGTTTCTGATTGAGTCCAATTTCTCTTTGGTGGCCTCCTCAATTTTGTACCATATGGAGAATCTTTGTAGTTGTTCTAATCGTATTGGTGTCATTCCCCATTTGAGTTGACAAAGCACCAGAGCTGGAGTGAAGGAAATGCATCCTTGAGGTCCCATTAATATCATATTTGGATACTCCCTGCAAGAATACATGATTGCTAGATGTCTCTCATACAAGCGAGTCTTTGTCCCAAAGTTCCTAGGAGTAACTTCATCAAACCACTTTTTCCAGTCCAACAACTGCATTGGTTTCACCATAATATTTCTGAACCTCAAAGGGGGTATCTGCTCCAATCTGGATACTGATGATGTTTGAACCTAGTGATCATCCACACATACAACAATTTAGTACAACTTCAGATCTTCAAATGACCATTTTCATGACATCTTTGGAACGATAATAGGGTCTCTGCCACAATAGCTGGGATTGGGTTGGCTCCAAACGACCTGAACTTTGCGAACACATCTATGGCTACCTGATCAATCATGTCATGGACAAATGGGAACAAGATCATGCCATAGACTGTCAAGGCGAATAATGGTTTGAACAACTCCCATTTTCCTTGCTCCACCGTTTGACTGGTATGTTTCTTCGAAAATTTCCATATGAGCCCAAAGATCATCCCCTGTTTGATGATGCTAGTCGAACTCGGGCATACCCTAATGAGCCTCTCTATCAAATCTTCTATAGCAGTTTTAACTTCAGTGAACAGATAGACTTTCTCTTTGTCTCGTACCTGGATATCTAACAAAACCTCATATTCCTCGATGTTTAGGTGATGCATCTAAGTTAGGGAACTCAAATACTCTCAGAGTTTGACTCCAATACTGAACCATGGCGCCCATAACTTTAAGTGTATTTGCGTCATGGTGATAAGCAGTAGATCAATTAGCCTTCCATACTCTTTGTTGAACTCACTTTGAACTTCTTGAGGGATCTTGGGAATCAACTCTATCAAACAACTCACAGCCATTCCATGTACTTCCGCTTATACTCCCCTCTTCACCAATAAGTTACTACTTTGACCCATAACAAGAGAAGTAGCCTTCATGTCTCACTATACCACATATCTCCTTTTAGAAAAGGAAACTGCTTATTAAAGATGATAAAAAAAATGTTATATGAATGCATGAACATAATGAATTGTGATGTAATATAAAATGCAATGATGTATGATATGTAATGAGGAATAACATGAAGATGTTTGGTATAGAATAATGATTATGACATGGAATTAAAAAAAAAGTACAATCCAATTTTTTTGGTATAAAAAAATGTCCTAAGGGCATTTAGGCCCATCAGGGTATGTTATAAATCATGTTTAATTTTCTTCGCTAACATATTTAAAATAATTTGGAATGATGGTAAATCATGTTTCATGATGTGCATTTATGCAAATAGAAAATGGATTAAGGTTTGCTTCATGTGTCTTATGTAAAGTATACTTATAAGGTTTTTGGAACTTATGAAAGCTGCAACCCTATGGTGGAATGCTAGGTCTTGACTAAAGTGGACTAGATAAAGCTGTAGACTTCTAAAGGTCACCAGATTGCATCCAATCTTAAAAATAAGGGAAACCACATTTTATGAGCTAGTTACGAGAAGAGACTAGCTCCCCAAGCGGCCAACTCATGATATATGGGAACAAACTGGGTGGTTCATCACGCCAATACCCGATGTGACACAAGGTCACTTACCGGTAGAACAGATGTCCCCCTATCTTAATCTTAATCTCTAACACCCGAGTGTAGGGCGTGTGCAACTCAAGTGTACCAAGTGAGTGTGTGAGGAAGCACATAGACTCTCAAATAAATCCAGTCCCCATAAGCTACACAAGAAATAGGTAAGTATGTTCAAAATAATTAACTGACTCGGAATAAAAATAAATACATAAATGAATAAATAAGTAAAGATGTAGACAAATGTTTGCGTAAACAAAGAAGGAATAATGGTATGAAACAAACATGCACAAAGTGGTATAGGGCCTAACTCTCTTAAAAATAATGTCCCTGGTGGAGTCGCCAGCTATCGCACCCCGATTTTCGGCTACGCGACCTCTTTAGGACTCGCCACCACGTCTTTTATAGTTAAAACATGGAAAACTCAATTTAAGCCCAAATTAGGATAAAATGGTCTTTTATACCAGAGTTTGAGTTCGGGAGTCGATTACGAATCAGGGAAGATACTAACACCTCGTCCGTCCGTAATTAAATGGTACCCTAATTAATTGCATGAACTAAATACCCTTGATTTATTTAAATTAATTTTTTAAACAAAATATTTATTTTTTATTTTTGTGTCTAACAAGAGTTTATCCTACTCCTACGTATCCCTAGGTGCAATAGGAAAATCAAGACTACGTAGTTCTGGTTTAAAAATTGGTAACTTGTTTGGATTAAAAAGTTAGAAATTGTTTGAATTTAATCGAAGGGAATTAATAGATGAAAAGTTGACGTTGACTACTTATCCTCTTCCCACTTTGATCGATAGCAGAAGTAGTACAAGTGACTGCAACCAGTTCTCGGTTCGAAGCAAGGAGAAAGATACAATACGAGTTGTAACCTCGCTATTGAATCCAAAAATAATTAAAACGTTTATTATTACTATTTAACAAAAACCTCCAAAATTTGTTTGAGTTTAACTGAAATGGAATTAATAGACGAAGAGTCAACATTGATTGCTTACACTCTTCCCACTTCAATAGATAGAAGAAGCAATATAAATGATCGTGACTGGTTCTTGACTCGAAGGAGGAGAAAGATGCAATACGAGTTGTAACCTCGCTATTGAATTCTTTATGAAGGTATTATGAAGAAAGGTATTATCCCCATTGTGTTTCTCCGTGTCCCCCTAATAGAGTGTTAGAGAGTGTTTTTATATAAGAAAGAAGAACAAGGTGGTGGTGGGTTTCTTGGGATTAAGTGAGGGGGGAAACAATTTCACCATGAAGCCAACCTTTTGTCTATGTGGATAAACGTGTGTGTGAGTTGTGAGAGTGGAGAGTTGGGTTTGGTTGAGAGAGTGGGATGGTTAGGGATATAGGGATGATGTGGGTACTTTAGGATACCTAAAAAATGTCATTTATTTGATAGAAAATATCCACAAATATTTATATTATTTATTTGTCATTTTTTGAAACAAATATTATGGGTCGGACAAAATTGAGTATTCACACTTTCAGTATAAAGTAAGTGACATATGAGTAAAAAAAAATTATTGAATGACTTCAACATAAACTACCCAACAAAATTGTTTTAAAGTAAAAAAATTTAATTAATTACATTATACATTTATTATTAGTCAAATTTCTTTGATTGTAGAGAATTCTGCTAGACAACAATTGACAATCCTAATGTATTTGTAACTTGTTAGTCCCTTAACAACTGTTAAAATCATCCACAAATAATATAGCTCATCACTGCATCCCAAATTTGTCGACTAATAGTATGACCTAATTTTCGTTACTTCCAACATCTATTACTCTTGACTTCCAATATATGTTTCTCTTGAAATATACAAACTTTGATATATATATATATATATATATATATATATATATATATTGAGCATAAAATTAAATTTTAACCTTCTGGGTATGCTTTATTTGATTTCATCTAAGATGTAAACATGAACTCTAATGCAGTTGTTCTAGAAAGTATAATGTCAATGCCATCATGATCATTAAAGTAGACATATTATCCTCCTAGGAGATGGAAGTACAATTTTTTAGCAGTCGGTTGTCTACCATGAATTTGGAATTTAAAAATTCTCCAACACGCTTATGATGGTGATACATATCTGCAATCAAGATATTACTTGATCTCATCAATATTCCCTCGATTATGTGCTCTGTATCATGTGTTGATCCAATAACAATTGTGATCTTATCATAACTTTTATTGATATACTTGAATAAGTACTTAACTGAAGTACATTGGTTATACCATTCCATATTAATGTGTGTTTTATATTTCCTTAATAGTTGAGGGTTGTAAGGCACAACATGACGATTGTCAAGAGAAATACCATATTTTATAATTGTGTTTTCATTGTCTCTTCTTCTATATATTGGATAACCATCTTGGTCAACAATTATGATGTGTCGGAATTGTTTAAGAAAATACCTAGCCAATTTACCATCTTTCATACATGGAAAAGACAAATTGCATAAACCACATGAATCATATGTGATTTGACCAAGATGTACAAGTCTAGATCATCAGTTGGATTAAGAATTTCAGCTCAGATAATTATGCCAATGTCACTAGGAATGGCTACTTAATAGTTCGATGCAAGAAAAGAATTGTGCTTGTGGTAGACCCTCAATTTGGAATTGAATTGTGTACATGTATGAAACATGAAAATAACAAAAAAAACTCAACTATTTTATATTATTATTAGAGTATATAATTACATAATAAAATAATTTAAAGCTTATGTTTATTACGAACTTAGGGGCAAGTACTTTTCCCAATATATGTTTCTTCCTCAAAACCTATAGCAATTCCTCAAACTTTAGTTTAAACATCCTTGAGATGATATATAAACAATTATGTGGCTTCAAACTCATGTGGTTTAGTAATCTTACAATTTTTGGCCAATTAGGATTGTATGCCATATTCAAAACAAATCATGAAATCATATAGAACTATAGATTTTCATTCCATCAAAATATAAGTGATCCATGTATTTATGACTACCAAAAAAAGTTGAAGGTAATATGACTCTATTTCCCTTATTTGATCCTTAACTTTGGTCATTTTTTTAAGGGTCATTCAAGTTTCTATATTTGAAAACTCTTAGTTTTGGTTGGTTCCTTTTTATAAAAGATAACCGTTTAGAGTCAACAATATTATACGCATCCACCAAAAAATAATGAAATAGTCTTCTTGATAGTAACCTAGTTTGTGCCTCACTTTTTTACATTGCAATCTAAAGTATGTCGATTCTCTTATAGTTAGATGATTTTTCTATTTTGAGAATTTTTCCTAAGTCTATGAGATACATCATGTCTATAACCATCACCACCAAAAAAATAATAAAATAAGGATATTGGAAAGCCAAATGCTTTGCGTGTAATTCATCATGTCTATAACCATTGTGCATTAATTGATAGTGATATTGAATCTCATCACAAAGATATCTTATTATGGAGACACAAGGTGGTCAATTAAAGAGGAATGATGAACTGCATATAAGTTATTTGAGTGTCCAATATCCCTTGTTGTTTCCTTTCGGTGAGGATGATTATATACATGATGTGTCTCCTAGACATGGAACAATTTCTCAAAATAGAAATGGAAATCATCTAATTGAAAGAGAATAGATGTCCTTTAGATTTCAGTCTAGGAAAAATGAAGCACAAACTTTATTGCGGTCAAGAAGATTATTTCATCCATTTTTGGTGGATGCTTATAATATGGTAGATTCTAAAAGGTTGTTTTTTATTAAAAGTAACCAATCAAAACTAAGAGTTGACAAAAACCGAAATTTGAACGACCCTGAAACAAATTATCAAAGTCAAAGGATCAAATAAAGGAAAGAGAGTCATACAACCTTCAACTTTAATTTTGTTGGTAGTAGATATATGGATCAATTATATTTTGATGGATTTTTTTTGCAGTTCTATGGGATTCCCTGATTTATTTTTTACTATAACATACAATCCTAATTGGCCAGAAATTGTAAAATTAGTAAACCCCATGAGTTTGTAGAAGTCAAATGGACATCCAAAAATCATCTCAATGGTGTTTAAAATAAAGTTTGAGGAATTGCTACAAGATTTGAGGCAAAAACATATTTTGGGCAAAGTACTTGCATGTAAATTCGTAATAAACATAACTTTTCAATTATTTTATTATATAATTATACACTCTAATAAAAATATATAGTAACTGAGCTTTTTTTGTTATTTTCATATTTGAGACATGTACACAATCGAATTCCAAAAAAAGGGTCTACCACATGTACACTCATTTCTTTTCTTACATTCAACTAATAAGTACTCATCTCCTAATAAGATTGGGATAAATGTCTCAGCTAAAATTTTGAATGCAGAGGATGATCCAGAATTGTACATCTTGGTTAAGTCACACATGATTCATGGTCTATGTGGTCTATGCTAAAGGTCTTCTTCATTTATGATAGATGGTAAATGCTCTAGATATTTTCCTAGACGATTCCAAGAGATCACAATTGTTTATGAATATGGTTATCCAATTTATAGGAGAAGAGACAATGGGAACACGGTGGTAAAAAATGACATTTTTCTTAACACTCGTAATATTGTGTCTTACAACCCTAAACTATTAAGGAAATATCAAAAGAACGTTAATACAGAATGATGCAACCAAATTACTTCAATTAAATACTTATTCAAGTATCTCAACAAAAATTATGATATGACCACAACTGTTATTGAACTGACACGTGATGATAGATCACATAATTGAGTGAATGTTGATCGTGTACATGTATTACCATGAGAAGCATGTTGGTAAATTTTTAAAATTCCAATTCATGGTAGACAACTAGCAGTTGAATGATTGTACTTTCATCTTCTACGAGAACATGTCTACTTTAATGATCACAAGGACATTGGCAATATACTTTCAAGAGCAACTATATCAGAGTCTATGTTTACATCTTGGATGGAAGTAAATAAACCATACCTAAAAGGTCAAAATTTAATTTATACTCAACATGTATCAAAATTTGTATATGTGAAAAGAAACAAATGTGGGAAGCCACGAAAACCAAGTTATACTATTGGTCGACTAGTTTGGTTTTCTCAATGCAACAGTGAGCTATATTATTTGAGAATGATGTTGACAATTATTAAGGGGCCAACAAGATACAAAAACATTAGGACTGTTTCAAATATCCAAAATCCAACCTTTAGAGAAACATGTTTTGTAATGAGTTTGCTTGAAGATAAAAAAGAATACATAAAAGTTCTAAGAGAAGCAAAAGATTGGAGTTTAGGTTTTTACTTGAGGAAGTTATTTGTGATAATGTTCTTATCAAGTTCTATTAATAAACTAGATCATGTATGGCACCAAAGATAACAATGGTGGTTGTCTAAAGGAATTCTCTACAATTAAAGAAATTTGACTAATAATGAAGATATAATTTAATTAATTAAAAAAATTTACTTTAAACCAATTTTATTACTTAGGTTATTTTTAAGTCATTCAATAAAAGATTTTTTTATCATATATCATTTAAATGATATTCACAGGTTGATACTTGTGGATGAACAATACAAAATTTAACATTATTCGAGATTGAAAATTTACTTGAAGGCAACTGAAATTTTTTGAGAGACTATTCATCAATGTCATACCTAAATTGATATTTAACAAGTTGTCATGCCCCAATTTTCGGCTACGCGACCTTTCGGAGTCGCCACTACGTTTTTTGCAGATAAAATGTAGAAAACTCTATTTTAAGCCCAATTTAGGATTTAATGGTTTTTCAATGAGAGTTATGAGTTCGGGATTATGTTTTAATTTACAACTTTGTATTATGTTTTTTAAAATTCCTAACCAGTAAAATATAGCGACCCAACCAAATACACGAGCATCTTACTAATACATCAACAAAGGAAATGAACCCACACATATTTTTTTTAATTTATACGCAATATTTTCCTTTCCTTTTTATTTATAATGGGGATAAGGGGTTTGAACTTGAATGGACAGACTTTATCTTCTGCTAATTTATTATTTCCTTTTTTATGTAGAATATGTTTGTACAAAAACAAAATTTCTCTCTTTTTATCATTAAAAAATACGTGATAACTAATTATATTTCTTAACACCAGTTACTAGGTATCATAAAACATACAAAATGTAGACCCTTGCCAGTTCTCACAAAAGGAGTTTCTGCACATGTACTTATTTGAGAGAGACTAATTATACCACATTTTATGTATCATGTGCCAGAGCTTCGGTCCCCGACATCTGCAAGGCCAAGAATTACAAACCTACATAAGAGAAATAAAATAAAATACATTAACAATATTGAGATTTATACATATTAGCGAACACTCCAATAATGTAACTACAATATTGTTGAGGCACCAACCCTTTTTCATTAACCGTGGGATCAATTATTCCAGTATACACATGAAGCCTACAAAATATTATAATTATAATTAAAAATCCACATGATGGTATTGCTTGAAACAAAGTAAAGAAATTTAAAGTAATGCCAATACCCAGGAAACTGCTCGCTCAGCTTTTGAAGGGTTGGTGGGGCAGCACAAGCAGATATCTGTAAATTCATAAATCAATTAAGAAGAGACCCATACGATGGATCATTCAGAATATTTCTGGTTAATATTTAATAGATGTAGGGATGGCAATGGGCACATGTAATATTTAAATTGATTGAAGGTAATATTCACAATATTTATGGGTATCTGTAAAAACGAGTATTTATGGGTACCCAATGAATTTTTTATTTTAATTATATATTTATATAATTTGTAATAATCAATATATAAAAATAATTATTACATGAATAATATAATATTTATATGATAAA
Source organism: Lupinus angustifolius (assembly GCF_001865875.1). NCBI lineage: Eukaryota > Viridiplantae > Streptophyta > Magnoliopsida > Fabales > Fabaceae > Lupinus > Lupinus angustifolius. Next base: position 26,719,490 of record NC_032014.1, read on the forward strand.
TTTATGATCATAGTCAAATAAGTGTAATTTACTAATTTATTATAAAATAATAATAAAGTATATGATATATAATCTTAAAATAATAATAAAAACTATAATATATAAAAAATTAATTAAAAACTAAAATTATAAATTTGCAAGCACCCACGGTATCATAAAACATATTCTCATCCTCATTATTAAAGGAAATCTAGTTTTGGAATATACAGGGATAATTTCTAACCACTTTAATTTGCTTGTTGCCAACTCCAAGTTATGAAATTATTTAAATTGATTGAAGGGAAATTATTTAAATCGCTTCGATAAATATTAGAGGCAATATCAAATGACCGCAACTACTTTTCATTTCTAAGAGAAAGAAAAAATGTAGGAAGAGTCATAATTTCACTATGTAATCCTCATTAAGACATTTTTAGTTATTATTATATATTACTTTAAAAAAATCAATTTTTTTTGTCATTTAATTAAAATGACATGTAAATATCTAAATCCATAATGAAGTCCAAACAAATTACTGTTATTTTTAATTATTATGAGACATCATTAATTACAAATGGAATAATTTATGAAGTATTATAAACATATAATATTTTAACATATTATTATAAACCATTGAACTATTATTGAAAATAAAACAAAGAGAAAGAACTTGTACCTGTTGATACACGTTCATCAGCAAGGAAAGGAGTTAGAGGACTATGTATAATTTCTATAGGCGCGGTCTTCCTGCTGGAATTTCCAAAAGCGCGTGTAGACCTTGAAGCTATTTGAGTGCGTCCAGTTACGGTTATTGCCGCCGATCATAGTAAAATTCAGAGTGAGGGGAAACGGGAACGGGTAATGAATGAAATGTGTGCAAGAGAAATGGTGTGAAGGGTGAAAAAATGTTGACAAAGTCGTTTTTATGGGATGAATTGTGATAAAAGAATGAAACTTTATAAAAAAAGAAAGAGACCCAATAACCTAATAATGCAAAAGGGTTCTCTCTTGGAGGACTTTGAATTCATGAGAGATGGAAAAGAGGGATCCTTCACCAGAAGTGCATAATTATCTTGAATGGAGCATCGTGGATTCTTCATCAGAAGTGTTCCACTGTCTCTAAGACTGCGATTGGGATCGGCACAGAGGGCGGTGAGTAGGGGAGAAGTTTTCTATCGAAGTCGGTTTGGATTATCAAGTTATTTGAGGTTGTTGCGCCTCATTCTACAATTGCAAACTCATTCAACATATCATCTATTCTCATTCTCCAATTAGAAATTATGCAATCATTCAGTGGTAACAACAATTTTTTATGGTAATAAATCAAACCTTGTAATGTTATTTATTCTACAACTAGAGCATATAAAAATTGATTTTAATGGGTCATCTGCTGGTCATGCATAGAATTTTTTTATGATATTTGATGAGAAAGGAACTCTGTATTTTTAACCGTTTTTTAGAAAAAGTTTTGTTACGATTCACTTTTATTGTGAGGATATAATTTGGTGTTGATGCTTTGTGCTTTGTGATGTAATAAATCAATTCTAACCAATGTGTATCAAATGTTTTGATATGAAATTTCATATTCTTCATGAGTTGTATTTGGGGTTAACAACTAATGCAAATTGGCATCAAGTTGAGGAGGTTCGTGAGCCTATGAATGAAGCGAAAGATAATGTTGTATCAGTGGATGCTCAACCAATTAAGAAAAAAACGTAATGAAAAAAATGTTATTACATAATATTATAGATATGAGTGGCTTTTTTAAGATGCATAGGAATGTATGGTTTGGATCATTTGGCAAAATGCTAAGGTTGTTGTGAATTTTGATGCAGGGTTTGGAGAGATAGGAAGTGAAATACTAAGGAAGACACAAAAGATTGTGTTAAGTAGAGATGTTAGTAGTAAATATAACTCTGTTATATAGTTATTGGTATTTATCGTATTCATATTGTGGTCCTTTATCTCTTCTTCTAAGAAATGAATGTTATTGTTCTGAATAGAAAATATTTTACTGTAACAACAAATATTGCTCATTTTTATTATTTGGACTTATGGTCAACAAAATGGATGGCTCATTTTCATTATTTAGACTTATGTTGCATGTTTTCTTTGCATTTATCTTATATTTTAGTTGTCATGTTTGATTTATTGTCAACATTGTTTACTATCATGTGCATCATTGTTGTCAAGTACACAAGAGATAGTAGAGTTTGTGAGATTGAAATCACAATTCAAGGAGAAATAGGTAGCAATGCAAGGCAAATATAATGTAATTAGTGTTATACATTATTGTTCATTTTGTTCTATCATTTTTTTTTTATCAGCAATGAAAACTTTATTAATCAAGAGATAAAATATTAGGAGAACAAGTTGTACTCCTATCCACTGAATCTCAGAAATTAACAAAGAGAAAGACAAGTTGATGGATGTCTCATCCAATCAACATAAGAGTAAGAGAAGAAAGGAAAGCGGGCAATAATAAAACTTTGTTCTATCATATTGAGATTATATTTATCCTAAAATGTCATTGTTCTTTTCATGTTTAGACTATGTTTGTCCTAAGATTTAGATTTATGACATCTATACTTTTATACTTCATTTTGATTTTTAGTTTTTGTTAGTATCTCATATTGTCGGTCATATAGGAATCTGGGTAAAGGTTGCTGGTGATATTATTAAAAAGAGACTTCTTTATTTTGATTGTTTGATTTTGTTTTTTAATGTAAACTAACTTTATGTTTTTATCAAATTCTTTGCAGACTTTTACATTTGTTTTGTTGATCGTTAAACCGTATGAATGAAATATAAATAGATTGTCAAGCTATGGGTATGCAATTCTTCTTATTTATTTTAGTGGACTATTTAAACAAGAACCTTTCTTTCTTTTGTGCATTATAGACAATCTTTGATGATCAAAATACATAAATTTATTGTTAGAAAAATTAATTGGAGATAAATGTCATTGTTTGATTTAGTTTTTTTCAATGAAAACTAACTTTAGGTCTTTGCTTTATATAATTGTCACCACTATTACAGTAAAATTAAATAAATGTATTTGACGATAATTACGTTGTTCATTGCCTACTAAATTGTGAGGATCATTGTTATATGTGGTGGTGAACGAAATTGTATTGGAAAAATGAGAGTTATTCTCTAATACTTTTCTATAACTTAAAAAATTTTAATCATCGTTTTATAAATTTTTTAATATTTTTAGTGAACCATTTATTATTTTCCCATCATTTGTCACTGTTAATTTTTATTACTTCTATTTTTATTTAATAAATTATTATATTTTCATAATAAATCTACCTAATATTCTCCTAATCATCGCTTTTTATCCAAAGCATTACTCTTAGTAAAAAATATTGGTAAATTGAAAAAAACACTAATACATGTAAATTATACAATGTAATAATTTGTGATCTACTAGAGATTGATGATAATATTATATCACATACTCACATATTAATTTTACAATGTTTTATATTAAGTAACTAATAATATTTAATGTTCATCTGTTTGCAAAATGGAATTATGACATGATCAAATTAAGATCATGATTATGATATGTTTTATACTATCAGTTTTTTGTTTTATTTTTGTGCATACAAAATATAATGACATTATCCGGAGGTGTTATTGACATTCAATTAAGTCTTAGAGGAAAACACATCATTTTTTAATTAAAACATAATATGAGATGTTTATTTACCAAACTCTAGACTACAATAGAGATGAAAATAAGTTCCAAAAAGAATTGGAGTATGTGACTCTAGTCGTTATGAACATAATTGTATATGTAGCTCTTCCTTAGGATTGAACAATTATCTCAATCGAATTATTCATATGCAAATTACAATATCTAAGATAACTTATTATATATATTTAACATTTATAGTATGTAGACTACACATTATAACGATAGGAAAGCGGGTTGACAGACATGTTAGTGCTTGTCAACATGCTAGTAGTAATAAGGCTCCACCACTTGATTCTTTCTATCAAGATTGTCCCCGTATAATGTGTGATCGACTGATTTCCCTCTTATTTTAAAAGGGATTTCAACAAGTTCAATTACTAAAAAGGCAACATTTTAATTAAGTCAATTAATTAGAATCCATATTTTAATAATTAATATTCAAAATTCGAATTTGAATTTCACAATATCAGAAATTCAAAATGATAACTTTTTGGTTGTGGGTAACAAAAAATGTTTTTTGCCATAACAATTACCTATCAATTTTTATAAAGCCTTAAAATTATTGTAATACTTCAAATGAGTAAAATATAATTACCTGACCTGCAAAAAATTAAATGTGGTGGGTAAACCTTTTTAGGTAGATACTCTATAACGACTCTATAAAATCTTAAAATTATTGTATTACCTTAAATAGATAATAATCAATAATTTGATTTTTATAAAATAGCAAAATTAATATTAAATGCAATTTATTTAATTAGGGAAAACGAAAATTAGGATAAATTGACATGTGATCTTTTAAAAATGGAATTTCCCTCAATAAATTTTTTAATAAGTAATTTTTAGTTCACTTAAAACTATTTTTCAATTTCGTTTAAATATAAAAATGAAAATTAGATTGATTTTGTGTCATTATGGAGCAAATAAGTGTCAATTAAGCATTATTTTGGTGATCTTTACCATGTTCCTTGAAAATAAAAACTAGAGAAATCTTTATTTAAAAACAGCATCACCATCAATGAAAAATTGAGATTTTGTTTTGTATAAAATTGAGATATTTGAAATCAATGTCAAAATTCATCAAATCAATGACTCTAGTTATTCATTTTTTATTTTAATTTTTTAGGATAATATCTTTACAATTATTATTTTATTTAGCTTAAAGAAGTATGTTAGGTCGGACAAAATTTAGTATTCAAAAGTCAATTATATAACAAACTAATATATGAAGAACTTGACTATGATATAGTGGACTTAAAGCATAAATTCAAAATTCTTTTCAATTCCCTTACATAGACTACAACTTCTTTACATATCTATGTATGAATAATTAAATGTTTGTAAGTTCATCAAAATAACATCTAATTCTAAATTTTATATGAACTACTACAAAAGAGCAAAGAAATATATTTCACATAATTGTGGAAGCATGATGCATGTTCTTCTTATATGGTTACGAGGTACTAGAAAGACTCATATGTGACAAACTTTTACATATGCATTGAAGTCTCAGAAGCATATAGGATTAACTGTAGCCTCTCATGGTATAACTTCTTTGTAGTTACTAGAGGGAGAACAACAAACTCTAAATTCAAGATACTTGTACCAACCCTTGACAACTTTGTCCAAAACATTCACTTGGAGTCTAACCTTGCAGAACTATTAAAATAAGGTTAATTATATGAGATGAAGCTTTGATGATACATAAATATTGCTTTGAGACGCTTGATAAGAGTCCCAGAGATATAATTGGTACTACATGGAATGATATAATTGTTTTTGGAGGTAAGGTTGTACTTTTGGAGTTGACCCGACAAATATTGGCAGTGATTCCAAAATGATGTGCTTCACATATTGTTCTTACAACAATCAATGCTTCATATATTTGTCACCATTGTACCATATTAAGTCTCACAAAAAACATGCATTTATAAAATAATTCCAATGTAATGGAAATTTTGGAATTTCAAATTGGATATTGAAAGTGTAAAATGAGAAATTATCTGAGCCTAATGATGATTGTGTTGAAATAGATATTCCAGAAGAACTTTTGATTCTTAATTTTCATAAAATCAAGTTGAAAGTTGACACTAAAATAATATTGCTAAGAAATTAAATTAATCTGAAATATTATGTAATGATACAAAATTGATTGTTACTAAATTGACAAACCATGTATCTGAAGCAAAGATTATGCCCAAGAAAAATATTTGAAATATTATATATTCCTCATATGTCAATGGCTTCATCGCAATCTCTGACCTTTTAAGCTCATTAGAGCATCTCCATGTGGAGAATATCAATTCCATTCTTATTTGTGTCTTACATTATTTTATAATTTAGTACATATCCCAATAAATTAATATTAACATTTAGTTTTTTTTCCATATTGACAAATATCATTCTTATTCTTATTTGGATCTCACAATCAACTCACTTTTATATTTTATAATAACAAATGATTTCTCTCCTCCTTTCTACCTTTGACAATGTTAAGAGTTTAGAGCAAAAAATGTTGAAGATTTAATACATGATAAGGATAGTCAAGGCCTAACAATAACAACAAATATTGTTTATAAGGAAGTTTCCCAAAACATGCAACAAATATTTTACTTCTTATTTCATATTCTGACTACAAAACATACTAAATTAATAATTTTTCCACACTCTAATGTTTCATGTATTTCAACTTTATCATATTAAAGACAATATAGGCACTCAATTTCAAACATATCATCAACTATAGTTAGACTCCATAATATTTAACATGAACAATGTCATTTATTTATACCAATTTACATCAATTCAAAATCCGCCGTCTCTTTTAATACAACTTTGAACTATATTCTCTATTGGGAATGGAGTATCTCCTGGTATAAGGAGATAAATTATCTCCTCCTACCAGTGAAATCATGATATGGTGTCATGTTTCATCATTTTCTATAAAAATGTTTTTAAAAACAAACAAAATAGCACACATGTCACATTTTTACTGGCTATAGGAGATAACTTATCTCCTGATATGAGAAAATACATTATTCTCTATTTCAGGAAGATAAAGCGTGTCCATTCAAGTTCAAACCCCTTATCCCCCTTATAAATAAAAAGAAAAGGAAAAAATTGCTTATAAATTAAAAAAATATATGTGGGTTCATTTCTTTACTTCATGTACTAGTAAGATATTGGTGTATTCTCATGGTTGCTATGTTTTACTGGTCATAGGAATTGTAAAAAGAGAATAATGTATCTTCTTATATCAGGAGATAACTTATCTCTTCTAACCTGTAAAAATGTGACATATGTGCTATTTTGTTTATTTTTATAGAAAATGATGAAACATGACACATGTCATGATTTCACTAGTAGAAGGAAATAATTTATCTCCTTATATTAGGAAATACTCCATTCCCCTTCAATTTTAGTACTTTTTTTATGTAGAATATGTTTGTACAAAATCAAAATTTCTCTCTTTTTGTCATTAAAAAATACATATTAACTAATTATATTTCTTAACACCAATTACTAGATGTCAAAAAAATACAAAATGTAGACCCTTGCCAGTTTTCACAAAAGGAGTTTCTGCACATGTACATATTTGAGAGAGACTGATTATACCACATTGTATCAAGTGCCATAGCTTCGGTCACCGGCATCTCCAAGGCCAGGAATTATAAACCTATATAAGAGAAATAGAATAAAATACATTAACAATATTGAGATTTATACATATTAGCTAACAACTCCAATAATGTAACTACAATATTGTTGTGAGGCACCAACCCTTTTTCATTAACCGTGGGATCAATTATTCCAGTATACACATGAAGCCTACAAAATATTATAATTATAATTAGAAATTCACATGATGGTATTGCTTGAAACAAAGTAAAGAAATTTAAAGTAATGCCAATACCCAGGAAATTGCTCGCTCAGCTTTTGAAGGGCTGGTGGAGCAACACAAGCAGATATCTGCAAATTCATAAATCAATTAAGAAGAGACCCATATGATGGATCATTCAGAGATACATAATTTATTATAGTATATTAGTATAAACTGCCTCATGTAATCTCTATTAAAATGTTGAGTCTGATATCTATACATTGTCTTATACACAATCAATGTATCATTTATCATTCATTTTGTATACTTTTATTCAAAAGCACCTCATTGCTAGAATTAATGATGATTATATATGAATTATGGATTACGCAATGATAGTGTAAAAAACTCTCAACATTGTTGGTATATACATCTTTTTCTCTAAAATGTTTATGTCATTCTTTAATGTGCCATTATTTTAGGTAATATCCTAAAGTGTACTTCATTGCTAGAATCAACCAATTAAGCGCACCTATAGAAGTTTGTTGGCTTAAAATTGAAAGAGTCCTCGTTATTAAAAGAAATCTAGTTTCTGAATATACAGAGATATTTCTAACCACTTTAATCTGCTTGTTGCCAACTCCACGTTCCTTTAAGAGACTTAGGGCAGCCACTATAGTACCACCTGTAATTCACATGAAAAACAAAATAATAACAATAACAAAGGTCTAAATGAGAACACCTTATCGTATCACAGATTTTCAAGTGTATGGAACTCAAAATGGATGCACAGATTTCATAGCCTGTGCAGATTAGGGTGCAGTAAGTTTGAAGCGATCGAATAACCCAGCTCACTCCCTGCTGTTACTAATTCAAATTGATTGAAATTCTTAGGAAAATTCAAGTTGTCAATCTCTCATACCAATTGATAAGAATGAAATAGTAATTCTAGGAATTGCAGAGAATTCGAAGAAGGAATAGAGCAAGAACAGAGAATCCTATGGAATGAAAGAATACCGAGAATCAGTGTTATTAGATTGAGAGGAAAGATTACAAGAAGTGTGTGAATTCTGAAAACAATGAATGAATATCAAAACAGTTAGAAATTGCTATTTATAGCCAACTGTCTTAACTATCATTACCAAAATTTCTATAAAAGGAAAGTACACGTATGAAAGGTAGAAAATACAAGTAAAACTATTCCTATAGGAATAATCCCTATCAATATCCCCCTCTTAAGATGATCCATGACCTCATGGATTGAAATATGGAAACTTCTTCAAATCATAAAAGAATTCCCAAGTGGCATCTTTCAATAGTTGATGCTTTCATTTTACCAACACCTTAGTTACAGCCAGGCCCTTCCTCTTTACAGTCATTCGATCCAAAATTGCTTCCCGGTTCCTTCTGTGTCACACTACCTGCAACTGATCTTGGAAGATGAGGAGAAGTAACAGCTAAGCCAACATGTTTCTTTAGCTGTGAAACATGAAATACAGGATGTATCTGAGAAGATGGAGGAAGAGTAAGAGCATAAGCCACATTGCCTATTCTGCTAGCAATGGGATAAGGGCCAAAATATTTAGGAGCACGCTTAGCATTGGGTCTATTCTCCACTGAAATCTGCCTATATGGATGCAATTTCACATAGACCAAATCACCAACCAAGAACTGCCTATCAACTCTGTGTTTATCTACAATCTGTTTCATCCTGTCTTGTGCCATTCTAAGATGGAATTTCAACACTTTCAACATTTCATCCCTCTTGCTCAAGCTCATGTCCACTAATTCAATTTTAGATTCACCAGGTAAGTATGGGAGATAGGCTGGTGGAGGTTGGCCATACACTATCTCATATGGTGTAGCCTGGATAGAGGTATGAAAAGTGGTATTGTACCACCATTCAGCCAAAGGCAGCCACTTGAACCATTGTTGAGGAGTATCAGAGCACATACACCTTAAGTACGTTTCCAAACATCTATTCACTACTTCAGACTGGCCATCAGTTTGAGGATGGTAAGAAGAAGAAAGCAGAAGTTGGACCCCTTGTAAGGCAAACAAATCCTGCCAAAACTTACTGATGAATATAGGATCCCTGTCACTAGTGATTGAGTCAGGATAACCATGCAACTTGAAGACATTATCCAAGAAGGACTGAGCCACATTAGCAGTAGTATAGGGATGAGATAAAGCCATAAAATGAGCAGCTTTACTCAACCTGTCTACTACAACAAAGATAACTTGTTTTCCAGAAGATGGAGGTAACCCCTCAATAAAGTCCATTGTTATATGCTGCCACACATGGTCTGGAATGGGCAGAGGTTGAAGCAAACCTGATGTAGGAGTAGTTTCATACTTACACCTTTGGCATGTTGGGCATCTAAGTATGAAGTTCTTCACATCTCTGTTCAAGCCCTTCCAAAAAATCACAGATTTGACCCCCTGAATGGTAGCATTTTTGCCTGAATGTCCCCCAACAGAAGTGTTGTGCAACCATTGAAGGATATCCTCCCTTAGTTGATCATCTTTACCAATAACCAGTTTACCTTTCCTCCTCATTTCATCATTCAACCAAGTATAATGTTTATGAGAATCAGGGTCATTGGACAATTGACTCCTCAATTTGACTAATCCATCATCATTGTGCCAAGATTGCTTGATTCTTTCCACCAGAGCAGAGTCTACTTCATGCACCAACAATGCATGGAAAGTATCTATCCTTGAGAGTGCATCAACTGTAATGTTCTCCTTGCCTTGCTTGTACTCTATGGTAAAATCAAATTCCATAAGCTTGACAAGCCATTTTTGTTGAAATGCAGTTGTCAATCTCTGATCCAACATATACTTCAAGCTCCTATGATCAGTTTTAATGATAAAATGCATGTTTAGTAAATAGTGCCTCCACTTTTGTACAGCAAAAACAACTGCCATTAGTTCTTTCTCATAAGTGGATAAGGATTGTTGCTGAATACTCAAGGATCTACTGATATAGGCAATAGGATGGTGATCTTGCATCATTACTGCTCCTAATCCCACCCCTGAAGCATCTACCTCAACCAAGAAGACTTTAGAGAAATCAGGCAAAGCAAAGACAAGAGCTATTACCAACAATTGTTTAAGTTGCAAAAAAGAGTTCTTAGCTCAGATGTCCAACAAAAGTTATCCTTCTTCAATATTTCAGTCAGAGGCTTAGTCACTCCACCATAACCTTTGGCAAACCTTCTATAATATCCTACTAACCTTAGAAAACCACTCAATTGTTTCAAAGATTGAGGCAAAGGTCATTCCTTAACAACAACATTTTTTGCAGGATTAGTAGCAATACCCTGCTGTGATATAAAGTGGCCTAGATACTCCACCCTTTCCACTCCAAAATAGCATTTGAATTTCTTAGCAAACAAACAGTTTTCTTTCATCAATAACAAGACTTTTGTGAGATGCTCTAAGTGTTCACTCAAAGTCTTGCTATAGATGAGTATATCATCAAAGAAAACTAATAAGAACTTCCTCAAATATCTCCTAAAAACAACATTCATGAGACCTTGGAAAGTTGCAAGGGCATTTGTCAAAGCAAAGGGCATAACTACGTACTCAAAGTGACCTCCATGAGTCCTAGATGCAGTTTTATGAATGTCAGAAGGATCCATCCTCAATTGATGGTACCCAACTCTTAGATCCAGCTTGGAAAAAATTGTTGAGCCAAGTAGTTCATCCATAAGGTCTTCCACCAATGGAATAGGAAACCTATCTTTAGCAGTGCCCTTATTCAACTCCCTATATTCTAGACATAGTCTCCAAGAGCCATCCTTTTTACCCACCAAGACCACAGGGCTAGCATATGGACTGCTACTATTCTGAATAATCCCAGAATGTAACATATCCTGCACCAGTTCATCAATAGTGTCCTTCTGGTGTTTAGCATATCTATAAGGCCTCTTGTTTACTGGGTTGGTACATTGCAAGAGTGGAATTTGGTGATTATGTCCATCCCTCATAGGGGGTAATTGTGTAGGTTCTTGAAAAACCTCAGCAAACCTCTCCAATACCTGACCTAATTGAGCTAAAATAGGAGGCTGCTCAACATGAGTGGTAAGAGAATGTAACAATTCTCCATCTACATAGCATAATTGGAGCATTGACAATTGAACTCCCTCTGCTAAAACTTTTTCCAGTTGTTTTTTTTTATAGTTTTAAAACCATTATTAGAAGAGCCCCTAAGAACATGCCTTCTCCTATGCACAGTGAAGTCCATTGTCAGTTTGTCAAAGTTTCAGGTAATGTCTCCCAATGTCACCAACCATTCTATGCCCAACACCAAATCACAACAGCCTAAGGGAATCAACATCATATCTGAAACAAAAGTTGTATGCTGAATGGTCCAAGAGAAGTCCCTTACTACAGCAGAAATTTGTAGTTTATTGTCATCAGCTACAATGACCATTAATGGCTCTAGTTTCTCAATCTTGCAGCCTAATGTCTTAGCTTTTTGAATATCCAAGAAGTTATGAGTATTTCCACTATCAATCAGAATGTGTAATGACTTCTTGTTATAATGTCATGTAATCCTCATTGTTCTGAAACTTGTCATCCCAGTGAGAGCATTAATAGAGATTTGTGGTTCACCATAATTCTGTGTCTCATGCTTAACTTCCTCTAGCTCTAGAACCTCATCACCACCATCCTCAACTTCCATAACATGGAGCTGCAATTTATTGTGTGACAAGCTGTGCTCTGGAGTGAAGGGTGCATCACAAAAATAACATAGCCCCTTAGCTCTTCGTTCATTCATATAAGATGGAGTCAAACTTCGTGCAGGTTTAGACTTCTGGTTAAGCAACTCCTTTGGTGGCTCAGTTGCAAGAAAAGGCTTATTAGAGAGAGAAAGTTTGGCTAGAATAGGAGGCTTACTGTTCTTGACATGAAGAGGCAGCAATGAATTCGAGTTCTGAGAAGACTCATACAATTTTGCTAAAGAAAAGGCCTTCCTAACTGATTGTGGTTGGAACATTCTAACCATCATTTGGACATATTGTTTTAAACCCCCTAAGAAACAACTAAGTATGTATTCCTCAGATAATAATTCTAGCCTGGTGATTATTGCATCAAATTGCTCATGATAATAAGCCACAAGACCTTTTTGCCTCAAGTTCATAAGATCTACCATGGGTTCATCACAGACCTCCCCAAATCGCTCCACCAACATCTTTACATATTCAGCCCAATCTGGCCATGAACTTGACCATAATGACTTAACGAAAGCATGATGCCATTGCAAAGCTCTACCTTCAAAATGAACCATAGCTAATTTCACCTTCACTTCCTCAGGTGTACCATCAATTAGGAAGTAGGTTTCACATTGGAAAATCCATTGCCTCACATTATCCCCATTGAATCGTGGAAAATCAATTCTTGATAAACGAGTACCACAAGAATAATACAAATTAGGAGCTTTCTAACCAGAATTTCCAGCCCTAGAACGAGCCGACTAACCAACATCATTTCTGGTATTCTTGAGTAAATCTTCCATCGTGAGGTTCAAGGGATCACTAAGGGATTTCTGAATTGAAGCAGCAAGTTCCATCATCTTTGATTCTATCTTCGCCGACATTCGACTTTCCAATCTTTCTTCAATTTCCCTCACCGAAGCTTAACTTCTTGTCGAATCAGCCATGGAAGCGTGTTAGTATCCAAGGAAGAACCAATCTGATACCAATTGATAAGAATGAAATAGTAATTCTAGGAATTGTAGAGAATTCGAAGAAGGAATAGAGCAAGAACGGAGAATCCTATGGAATGAAAGGATCCCGAGAATCAATGTTATTAGATTGAGAGGAAAGATTACAAGAAGTGTGTGAATTCTGAAAACAATAAATGAATATCAAAACGGTTAGAAGTTGCTATTTAAGGACATAATTGTAATAGTGTAGTTAGTTACTAATAGAATTGTGTAGGGAAAGTTAGGGAAATGAGTTGTATAAGTAACTTGTTACTTAGGGGAATACGTACAATTTTACTCACAGTATACTCTTCTTGTAATTCTTACATAATTCAATAAGAAAGTTCAGATTCTATTCTTCTTTTCATAGAATCTCTACCCCTATTCTGGAATCATTCGAATTCATCAATGAATTCCTAGTTTTTACAAACATCCATATCAATTGGTATCAAGAGCTTCTTCTTTTCTGGGAAGAGAAATGACAGAACCTACACAAAGAACGTTGAAGGAAGTAGAAGAGCGTTTGGAACATCGAATAATGGAGAAAATGGAGAAACGTATGATGGAGCTTGCGGGTGAAATTCAAAAGACATTAGCAGAATAATTGAAGAATATAATGGAGGAACTTATGAAGAGGAACAAGCAAGATTCAGAAAGATCATCCAAGAATAGAAGCTTTAATTCTAATGAACAAGAATGCACACAAGGTGTTCGATGGTTTGTTTCAGGGAAAACACTTTCTGTAAAAGTTTCTGGTGATTCTGACTCCACATCTTCACAAGTGCTGAATATGATAAAGTACTTATTCTTGAAGACCAAGAGAACTCTTCATCCTTGACAGATCAACTTGAAACTCCTAACATAACCTCGGAGGATCTAGAGAATTTAGATGAAATGGTTCGGAATGAGTTTGGTATATGGGAGATCTTCTTGCCAAACAATGTGGATGGTTCGCCAGCAATTCCTCATGGTTCTCAAGTCGAGATTCGTATGACTACTTCCTCTAGAATCAAGGACTCAATTCTTGCTTGGATCAAGTTCTCTATACAGGCTCTTGGTGAAACTCCATATAACATAATATACTATGATCCACCAAAAGAGGAACACTCCATGGTTGGAAACAGACACATATTAAGGGGTGCATCCTATGAAACTAAGATTGAGTTGATTGGAAGCAGTTCAATTATTTTGATCTTTGCAACCAGTTTCCTCAATTCAATTCTTGAGGGCAATAATTTTTCTATGGGAGGGGCAATGATAAGGACATAATTGTCATAGTGTAGTTAGTTACTAATAGAATTGTGGAGGGAAAGTTAGTTAGAGAAATGAGTTGTATAAGTAACTTGTAGAATAAGTTACTTAGGGGAACATGTACAATTTCATTCACATTATACTCTTGTAATTCTTGCATAATTCAAAAAGAAAGTTCAAATTCTATTCTTCTTTTCATTAGAATCTCTACCCCTATTCTTGAATCCTTCGAATTCATCCTTGAATTCCTAGTTTTCACAAACATCCATATCACTGCTGTTACTAATTCAAATTGATTGAAATTCTTAGGAAAATTTCATTCACTCTCGTGTAAAAATTTGAAATCAAGAAAATCCAACCCTGGCTGATATGAATACTAATATATCTGACTATCTGTAATTCTAACATCTGATTATCTGAGACTTACTCATCAACATGGATACTACTAAAAGAAAACTATTCTGACTACCATGAAGGCAGAGGTTAAAAGGTTCAGTTTTGATGAACAAGCATGATGGAAAATTATTATACATACCCGTTGCAAGCATAGGATCGACCACAAATACTTTAGATCCTTCTGCAAAGTTCTCTGGTAACCTGGAAATCATATACAGGAATATGTAACAAAAGATGCTCTATCATTAAACAAAAAGCAAGAGAAGCAGTTAAGCACTGTAAGCCAAGAAAAGGAAAAGGAAAACAAAGTGGGTATTTCTCTTACAAATTTAAAATTCTTACTTGTTCAAATATATAGATGGTTGAAGTGTTTCCTCGTCTCTGATTATTCCTTTTGCAAATAAGAAACAAAAAATATCATTTTCCGACTGAAGAAGTGCATCCCCGGAACTAACAGTCTTTAAAGTTTAAACAAGTGATCATCTTAATAAAATGAATCATGAAATAAAAATATATAAATATGGAAAAACAAGTCTTATTCTGCAGATATCATGTTTGTTGGACATGCCTCTAAACTCAAGCAGTGTTGTCGATGGCGGATAGCAACTCATGGCATTTACCAAAATAATGAAGAACAAAGTGATAGTGATAAAAACAAATTGGGTTGCATCAAATAACAATGACTAAACCAAAATAACCTTTTTAAACAAGAACAGTAAAGAAAAATAAGAAAGAAGTGGTTGTTTTTAACTTAAAAACCTCACAATAAATACAGAACAAAAATGAAGAGTTGTTGGTAGGGCCAACGACAATGAGTGAGAGAGGGGCAGAGAAATGAGAGCTTCAAATGTGAGAATGAGAAAGGGTGCGGTGCAATTTTTAATTTACGTTTTTTATCTCTTTGGGTAAAACCCGAAATAACTCGACTTTCCCAAAATTATCATTAAGAAACCCGCAAAACCAGAAAACCTGACATGTCATCCATAAACTGCCACTGCCATACCACCATCGCAACCTGTCATGGCAGCCATTTGACAACAGGGAATTCAAGGCTTCAAATTACAAACTAAACAACAATAGAGCATCTGCATCCTCATGTTTGATTAACGACTAATACAGGTTTATCCTTACCTAAATGGTATGTTTTTGTTGCAGGCAAGATTGATGATGCATGTTCAGCAAGAGCAAGACCAGCTCTCAAAATTGGAATTACCTGAAAAGCTAGTAAAAGATTCAGGCTAGCTTGCAAAAAGGCACTACCCAACCACACCAAGAAGACTGTAAAAGAACTCAAGTTTCTGCAAGTGGCAGATATTAATAGCATCAAAGGAATACCAAACCAAGATCAGGGTTTTGGTTAAAGAAATTATATCTCTGAAATTCTTCACAACTTAGCATTAAGAAAAAAATATCAAGTGTTATATGTAGAATGGGTGGATGTAACTATCAGACTATAAGAAAACTCCAGCAAATATTTAACTCTGAACAAACATATCGAAAGACTTGAAAGCAATACGATGCTTACAGCCACAGGCTCCCTTGGATCAATGAACTCCACTGAGGCAACACCCATTGGTGATAGAATCTCTCCGGAAACAGTAGGCTGAAAACAATTAAAGCAGAGGAGAGGAGAGGAAAAAAAAGCATGATTGGAATGACTGGTAGGCGAGCAAAAACTGTTATATAGGCATATGAAATCAAATCAGATCTTTCAACTACCAAAGTATTAATTCATTCACCACTTCTAACCATTGGCAAGTTACAGATTCTTGTATCACAATGAGAGAATGGTGCTGGGGTTATCAGCATTAAGAAACAATTACCTTAACTTAAGAATAAAATTACCTTCGAATTAGGGAAAACTTAAGAACATAGGCATGGATACAATATTTTAAATAACTTACTATACCATAATAGTTAACAGTTGTTAGAGCAAATATTTCTGTTAACTTCATATTTACAGTTAAAAGGGTATTTTGGCAATTTTTATACTCATGATCACAAGATATGTTTGGGCCAGAATTATGTTTTTTTATCTGTTGAGTTTACAGGGTCTTCAACTACTTTATCGGGGCATATACATGAGTATTTTTGTGAATAAAAAAGTTTTTTAATTTAATGGTGAAACTTTTCCTTAAGGGCGTAGTGGTGTTAGGGATCCCTATGCAAGATTAAGATTCCAATAAAAAACCTTGTAAAACAGTATATCATTATATTGTAGCATGCCTATTTTTATGCTGCAATACTTTCTTTAGGAGTGTTCAGCTAAATGAACTCTTGTACCAACCACAACACCTAGCCGACACTAATTGTGAAGTCTTATCAGCTTCTATTGTTTTTACTTTTTTATCCGGCTAAAAACTGTTTTCTTTGGCAAACATCATTAAGAAACATGAGTTATAGCAAGGACATGAACTCAATGAAACTAACCAACCAATCCCTTGAAGCTTCATATATTAGTAGCCTTCCCAACTCAGCCATTGCATTTCCTATGACAATAAAAATAATCTTCAGAGTTAATGAGTGATGCTACAGGATCACAAGTGTACCCTGCTCAAGAGGTTCCAGTTCTAGTTTTAAATAAACCAGAACATTAGATTTTACCATAATTTGAATAATGAATTCTGAAAATTTATCAATCTTACTTTGCAACCTAGAATTATTTGTGTTGGTGTAAAATAAGCTATTTAAGTTTAAGAGATGTGATAAAGATTTCCTATGATTCTCGAAAATAGAAACTTTGCCACTCACTGAAGATGGGACTTGGAGTTTGCTCATTCCTCAAAACAGAAACCCAGTGTTTGATTAACGGATGTGGAGGAACAAACACCTTCAAAATCCAAACAAACAGATTAACCAACCAAACAATCCACCAAAGATAATTCACCAGAAAATAAACAGATTAAGCATCCAACTAAACTATCACAGATAAATCATCAACAAAATTTAAAATGGCCCCTTTCTATCATATTTTTTCTCAAGAACCAAATATGCATAAACGCATAAATCAGAAACCAATTTATCAACAGACCCAAGCTGACAAGACATTAATCAAACAATTAAGCTATCACTGATGCATCACCAAAACACAAATTCTATGTTCTTTTTCCTCCATTTTATTTTTGCCACATGAGTTCAAAAATCAGAACAAAAACCCGTAAACCCATAAGTCAAAACCACAAGAACAATCCATAAAACTCAATGAAAAAATTAGTTAACAAATCCGGTCATACCACATATAAATCACCAAAACAATAAATTTTTAACTCCCTTCTCTCCGATATATTCATGAACCAAGCACAAATACAACCAAAATTCCATAAACACAGAAGCCAAAATAACATGAGCAATGCAAAAAAACCCCATCAAACAGATTAATCAGCCAGTCAAACTACGCAGATAAATCACTAACTTTGTTTGGGAGTGTGATTTTGGAGGGGAAGATATGACTTTAGAAAATCTCGCCCTTATTTGAGAGTTACATGAAGGAGAAGGAGAGATTTTGGAGGCTTCACAAATCTCTAAAACCCTTTCTCTCATACGCAGCCAAGTGGAAAATTTTCACATTTTGTTATCATCAGGAACCAACCAAATAGAAAGCAAAAAAGCACAAGAAGATAAGGAAACACTAACGAGCATTCGGTTGTCAGAGACAGGTTTATCTGCCTCCATGGTCACGCGAGAGGTCACAGCAGCAATGGTACGACGCGGAGCACTGGAAAAAGAAACCTGAGTGGAGAGGGAGAGTGACACAAAAACAATAAAGGGTTATCATTTTTGGAATTACTGGAGAACAAGCAAAAAGGAAAAACAGAAAGATATTGAATCCTTGTTTATTGCCTTCTTTTTAGTGTTTAAGAGAGGAGTAAGTGAGAGGTGAGAGAGAGTATATGGAATAAGTGACGCATCAGAAGGGAAAGAGAGATTAAAGTTGAAGTGAATGCTGCTGCAGCAGCAAGCCATAACAGCAGTATGAGGAGAGTAAGGTTTGAAGTCAGTCAGAGTCCCAAGGTTGCGGTTAACTGGATAGATATGTTTGTTGGTGAAGGGTGTCATGATCCTTAAATGAGTTTAGAGCATGGATGCTATATGGCAAAATTGTAAATTTATTCAAGAAGGCGTAAGTGATTCTGGTTTAAACCACGAAACCAAACCACAAAATGTTACTTAGTTAAGTTTTTTTTTAATTTGGAATTATTTAAGTTCGGTTCGATTCACGGTTTTGGAAATTAAGGAGTCATTAGAACCAAACCACATATTAAAAATATTTTTTTTATTTTTATATTTGGATGGTTAAAATTTAAAATTAGAAGATAAAATAGGATTAAAAATTTAGATTATTAAAACCTATAGAAGAGGCAAAATAAAAAAAATAAACAACTAAACAAACCTAAATATCTCCTCTAGGGAAGAAAAGTAGAAAACTAAAGAACTAAAAGAAAATAAAAAGAAAGAAAAAGGAAGAGAAAGAAAGTAAAAGAGAAAAGAAAGTAAAAGAGAAAAGAAAGTGATTATGACGTCACGTAGAACAGAGAAAGAAATGAGAGAGAAGAAAGAAATGAAAGGGAAAAGGACCCAAGGTCCAGCTTCTTGTGTTGTCCAACTTCCTGTGTCGTCCAACTTCCTGTGTCGTCCAGCTTCCTGTGTCATCTAACTTCTGGTGCTACTCCATAGATCTAGCTTCTCGTCGTTCATAGTTATACATTAATAATTTGTCCTTTCAATCCACCATTCAAAGACTTAGTGACTCAGGTAATGTAAAAAATTCTAAATTTAACTAACATGAGATAATGCATGCATTTACTATAAATTCTTTTATAGTGTATATTCCCCTTTTAAGATTAGGAAAAACATTAAAAATATTGCTTCAATCTTTTTTATAACTAGAGTTTGTTAATGATAATTAATTGATGTTAAATAAGGGAAATGAAACATTAAAAAAATCTGGACACTAAAAAGGAATACATGGTTTTCAAAAAAAAAATTCAATGTTATTTCCTACTTTCTTATGCATTGTGTTCACTGACTATGTATTTCTTAAACATTTACTGAATCAGGCAAGATGAGCAGAACCTCAAACATAAATGGAAATGAAGTTGGTAATTCAAACTTCATCAAGTGGAACACATGTGGCACCTGTTGAAATTACAAGTGAAGCTCCATCTACGAAAGAGTAAGTGCTAAAAGAAAGTATTCTAGAGCTGCCTCTATTGTATGAGATAATTTTAAGAAGGAAGCTAATAAGGTTGCTTGTTGTCATTGTGCAAGAGAGTATTCACTAAATAGTGTATCAACACATTGAGCAAACATATAGATAAGTGTGTAAAAATCTAAATAAAATACATGACAAGAAGCAAAAGACCATAGCACTAGGAAAAGATAGTGAGGGTGAAAGAACTATATCTATGAAGCTTGTTGAATTTAAGCAAGAGTAATGTAGAGTTGAATTTGTTAAAATGATAATGATAGGTGAACTTCCATTTAAGCTTGTTGAGAATCTTGGGTTTAGATATTTTATGAGTAAGGCTCAACCACAGTTCAAGGTTCCTAGTCATGTGACCATTGCTAAGGATTGCATGCAAGGGAAGAAAAAGAATTATTGAAATCTTTGTTGGAGCTTAATCATCTAATGGTTTCACTCACAACCAATACTTGGACTTCCATTCAAAACATGAACTACATGTCTCTCAGTGCCCATTTTATTGATGAGGAATAGGAATTACATAGAAAGATATTGAGCTTTGCGTTGATTCCAAACCATAAGGGGGAAACCATAGGAAGGGTCTTAAAGCAATGCATGACAGATTGGGAAATTGTTAAAATTTGCACTGTAACTGTAGATAATGTTAGTTTTAACAATACTACATTGTCATATTATAGTTCTTGATATGCTAACTTGGTGGATTCTGCATATTTGATGTTAGAAGTAGTTGAAAATATGAAAAGACATTTGCTCACCTAAGGTATGATGATGACGATTAATTGATAACTCTTACTAAAAATGGGGGAGTTCTGACACTAAAAGATTGTAATTGTGCTTGTGTTTTATTAAGTTCTTAAGGATTTTCTATGATACAACACTTGCTTTTTTCGGGTCATTGAATATCACTTCTAATGTCTTCTTTAACAAATTATTTCAGATTCAAATCAACTTGGGTAACTGGATACAAAGTGAGGATTTAGTACTAAGAAGAATGACATAAAATATGAAGGATAAATTTGATAAGTAGTAGGAGATTGAGCATATAAATTATTTTTTGTTTGTTGTTGTTTTCCTCGATCCAAGGTATAAGTTGACATTTATTGAGCTTTGCTTCAAACACATGCATGAAGAAAATAAAGCATACGAGGCATTAGAAACATTGAGAGGTCTAATCAAAAGAATATTTGATCAATATATTGTATGGTATCATATACCCCATGAGAGTTGTGATACTAGTGGCGAAACCACAAATACTATGTTCATAAGTCAAGTTGCTCAAAATTATGATGATCCTAGTGCTATGGTCAAGAAACTACATAGAAAAATGTGAGGAAAAAGTAAGGTGGTATAAAGAAAAGTGATTTGGATAGATACTTGTATGATGATTTTGAGGAACTACCTAATGGTGATCAATTTGACATTTTGAAATGGTTGAGAGGCAAGTTAGTCAAGTATCATGTTATTTCACGCATGGCTAGGGATATATTAGTTATGCGAGTTTGCACATTGTCTTCCAAGAGTGCATTTAGCACTAGGGGTTGTGTTCTTGACTCATATCGTAGTTCATTGCGCCCCTCCGTGTTTGAAGCTTTGATTTGTGCTCAAAATTGGTAGAACAAACAACCTACAAATATTAATTTTTCAAGTCATGTGGTTGAAGCTGAATCAGGTATAGTAATAATTTTTGTATTGTTAGTTGTTATACACTTTTATTTGAAATCTTTTATACTTATATTGATGTTTGTTTTATTTCAATATTTTATTAGAGCTAGCAGTAGGCATCAGTGGATTACAGAAACAACAAGATAATATATGGGTGGACTAATGCCTGATGATCAATGTATCAATTTAAATCAAGGTAACTTATTGGTGAATAATCCATTGTTTATTACAATTGCTTTACATCAAAAATGTTAATATGTAATATATAATGATAACTATCACTATATGTTGCAGGATCATGTCAGTGATTAAAGTATTTAATTATGATAGTAAATTTATGCAACAGATGCATATTAACTTTTGAGAACTTAAAGACATTATTGATGAAGTGGACTTATGTACCAAGCTGGCCAAAGAGGAACCCATATTTTACTTCTTATTAGGTGTTATTGTTGGACTAAATAATTGGTACCAAGATTTTGTGGAGTAAAATTTCAACTTTGTAGTGTATTGAATTATTATTGTTTAACTGGTAAGAGTATTGAATTTAATATTGAATACTCTACTTTCTCTTTGACTTTGCATACTTTTCTTCTTAGTTGGTTTTGGCAGATTATGTGTGAGAAGCTATTATTTATGGGTTCAGTATTAATTTAGTTGATTATACACTTTGCATATTTGTTTCAAATATTTATTAGAGGATTTTTAAATAATTTGAAAAACCATGGAACTGAACCATTCATTGGCGATTCGGTTCAGTTTTTAAATAAAGTTTGTGGTTAATTAAGGTGAACCAAATTATTTCTTTGTATTCGGTTCGGTTAATAAATTGCACCAAAAATTGAACCGAACATAACTTTTACACCCCAAGGGAAATAACCTCATTAAATATTAAGGAATGTAACTCATTATTCTATTTGCCACTAATGAGAAATGATTACCTCATTCAAAATTTTGGTAACTTCATTTTTTAAGGGAAGTTAATTTTTTTAATAAGGTGTATGTTTCTTATTGGTGACGAATATAAAAACATGAAATAGTAGATATAGAAGATTTTTGTTCATCATTCTACATCATCCATGTCTAAGAACATCTAATCATAATTTTAAACTCATAGTCTTCTTCTACCCAAAGCAAAAGTTATACTTCAACTCGACAGCTTGGGAACCATCATAGCTGGTTTGACTTGGAAATGACGAACAAAACTAGGTCGACCTATTCTAAATAACAAGTGCCAAAATTCAATGGTCATTCTTTCTTTTGTGAATATTACTTATCTAAAATTTTAATGAAGTTGGGATCAAACGTCCTAAATGATATCATATGGCGATTAACTTCTTGGAAGAGTGCAAATGATCCATCTGTCATGGGGTTTAATGCTCCATACTTAGCCCCATTTGTTTTTTTTATCGGCAAATATTAGTATTTTTTGTGGGCGACAGGATGAGACTCGAACCCTCAACCTCTTTCACTCTATCCATTCTCTCTTAACCATCAAACCACCTTATAACTTATTTTTTTAATTTGCTATGAGGTGAACTCGAATCCACAACCTCATTCTCTTCATTCCTTAAACCCCTTCACCTTAACCATCAAATGATAAACAAAACATACAAGTACACCCAGATGAACCATGAAATGACCTTCATTAATATATTCATTCCGTCAAAGGTGCAATCACTTGCGTGAAAACTTAATAACATTCCTTTAATTTGGGATTTAACTTATAAAATTCCCTTTTTATTGAAATTCGATATTTGAAAGCTTGAGACGAAGAGCAAGAGTAACTTGACAATATATAAAGCATGGATATGGATGTGTATATCATATATGATACATATTTGATACGTCGATACACTTTTTTTTTGAAAATATTGGATACTGTATGTTAGGGGATACATGTGAAGAAGATCTTGCTCATAACCTTGGTTGATTTTTGATTAATACACCAATATCGAAAAAAAGAAGAAAAAATATTAAAGACTTAAAGAGTAAGAAGCATACACATCAAATGAACAAGACTATATAGCTTTCTAAGTTAGGTACTTCTAATCCTAATTTTTTTGTTACTTAAGTAATATCCAAATGCTCTTAAGAATGTTTTTGAAAAAGTTAACTTGGTTTAAAAATGATTTAAAAAGGTTAAAAACAAATTTTCAAGAAATTGAGTAACAGGTTATTCGAAACTGAGTAATAGGTTACTGGGATAGAGTAACTGGTTATCCAAAACTAAGTAACAGATTACCATGCAAAAATGAGGTAGAGCAATCAATTACTTAATTGAGTAACTGATTACTCATTGGAGATAATCTGAGCGTAACCAATTACACCATGTAAGTAATTGATTACTTATAGTTGTTACAACAATTTTCAATTTTAAATTGAAACAACTTCTTCCAAAATGAATCAATGTCTCTCGAATCAACTTCTATCTCTTGGAATGAGTATGTTGGCTAGTTGGAAGACTATTTAAACCCCTTAAGAATTCAGATTTGAAACACAACTTTTACAAAAAATTCACATACACATTTTGCAATAACTTGAGTCAAATTTTCTGATTTCTTACAAAGTTGTTGAAGTTTTTTTTAGAAGAATTTTCTACACTTTATTTTGATCTGAAAAACACTAAAACATTTGTGTTTTACTTATTGTTATTGACTTACAAAGAATTGAGAGCATAAGAGTTACAACTTATATCAATCCCTTAGCCCTAGATACAAAGTTCTTCATCTATTCATTTGTTGTACTCATCATAGGGTACTGTGAAGGTAAAGAGTGAAATTCAAGATGTGGTGTGCTTCTTGTTGCGAGATTCATGAGAGATAATCTTAGGTAAAATCTTGGTGTAAAATTGATACTCATTAGATAATGAAATCTCTTGTGATTTGCCAGATGGCTAGACGTAGCCTTTTAGTGGATAAAAGTTGAACCATGATATATCAGTGTTATCTCTTTTCCTTTACTCTTTTAGTTTTTGCATTTTGATTTTTTCTAACTTGAGTCTTCTATTGCTTATCTAAATTTCATTTTTAAATAAGTTAAAAAAAATCGGCATAAAAATTGCAGAAAACCAAAAAACTATTTCACCCCTTTTAGTTTGTCATTTATACTTACAATTGGCACTAGGACAAGGTTGGGTAAATTATACCCTAGATTCTAACTTTCTAGATGGTCTCTATGTCTTTCCAAGCAGAAGGTTTCAACATCAACCACCCTCCAAGCTTTGTTGGAGAGTACTTTGATTTCTAGAAAATCAGTATGAGAATCTTATTATAGTCTCAAGACTTAGACATATTGAATGCAATAGAAGATGGTCCATGCATTCTGAGTGTAGTCATAAGCGATGTCAAATAATTCAAGCCAAAAGGTATATGGAATGATGAGGATAAGAAGAAAGCCCAATACGACATTAAAGCCAAAAACATGTTGACCTCTACATTAGGCATATATGAGTTTTCTAGAGTATCCAATTGCAAATCGGCAAAGGAAATGTGAGATACTCTTGAAACCACTCATGAGGGGACTGAATAAGTTAAGAGGCTAAGACTCAGTACTCTTTCACAAGAGTATGAGATGTATAGGATTAAACCAGGAGAGAAAATTCTTGATCTCCAAAAGAGATTCACTCGTCTAATCAATCACCTTATTGCTCCGGGAAAAGCCCTAACCAATAGTGACCTTAATCTTAAATTCCTTAGGTCATTGACTAGAACATGGCAACAAAAAGTTACAGCCATCTTTGAGAAGAAGAACCTTTCAAAAATATTTTTGGCTGCACTTTTTGGTAAATTCTAGAACATGAGTTGGAACTATGACAACTAAAGCAGCATGAAAAATAAGAGAAGAAACACAAGACCATATCCTTATAGGCAAAGGCAGATTCATATGAAACATTTGTAGAAGATTCAGACTAGGAAGGCATGGAAGAGATGAACCTGCTTGTCATGAAGTTCACCAAGTTTCTCAAGAGAAACAAAGGCGCCAAGGCTAGCCTTAGCAAGAGATTGATAAAGAGTAATGAAGCATCAACATCAGGATAAAATTTCACCTGCTTTGAGTGTGGAAAGTCTGGACACATCAAGGTAGACTGCCCTACTCTAATAAAGAAGAACATCCTATATAGAATGGGAGGACAATGACACCCGTTCAAACTCAAAACATAAGAATGAGGAATAAGTGTACCTATCCCTGGTGGGATCTCACCAATCCGATGATGATGAGGTAAGTGATTATGAAAACTTAGATAAATGTTATGATGAATTACAAAATCCATTCAATAAACTTCATAAAATTTTTCCTAAAACACAAAAACAACATAAATGTTTTGGAAAATCATAATATGATTTTAAGAAAGGATATGAACCTCTTAAAGGTCAAGTCTACATAATGCTTTAAATGTCCTAAATGTGACACTCTAGAAGTAATACTTGCATCATTAAGTCAAGAACTTAATGGATTTAAAAAGAATAGTCACAAGTTAGACATCATCTTAAATGACCAAAGTCATACTAATGACCTTAGAGGTCTAGGCTACACAAATAGCCAACAATTAAGTAGTATGTTAAAAAAATACATTTGTAAAAATAAGTAAGGTTAACATGCAACATTTTCAAAAGGAAAGTATCCATAAAAATCCTTTGTTTAAATCAAAACCAAGGATACATCAAGACCAACTCACTTACTTTTATTGTAAAAATGTAAGCATACGTCTAATTCATGTTATATTAGAAAAGTTGGTATTCCAACTGACCAATATATCTAGATTGAGAAATGTGCTAACCCTATAGGACCCATATCATATTGGGTACCTAATAAAAACTTTTAACTTGTTTTGTTGGAGTTCTTGCATGCCATGAATGAAATGTGGTAGTTAGATAGAGGTTTCTATAACCACATGACGAGTGACAAAAGAAATTTTTTGGTCCTCACTCCAAGGGACAAAGAGTTCGTCACCTATGGAGATAATATCTAAGGAAAAATACTACGAGTTGGTGGAGTTGGAAAGACACCTTCTACAACAAGTGAAGGAGTGATATATGTTGAAGGCCTCAAGCATAATCTTCTAAGTATAAGTCAAGTTTGTGACAAAAGCTTAAATGTGGCTTTCTACCCCAACAAATGCACCATTGAAGATAAGGTAACCTGTGTTGCTAAAATTATAGGAAATATGATTAAAAACATTTACATGATTCCTCTAAATGCCATTTCCTTAAGACTTAATTGTCTAGTAGTAAATAATGATTATCCATGGTTATGGCATAGGAGAATTGCACACATTCATATGGACCATTTGCACACATGAAAACTAAATTTCATCATCTTCAACTCTAACCTTCAGTTTGTCATTGTCCATATCTATCCCCATTCTTGATTTCCTCATAAATTGTCTCCTAAGGAAGACATGGACCTCAACATCTTCTAAGATATCTATGACAATAAAATCAACAGGAATTAAGAACTTATCAACCCTTATCAGGAAATCCTCAACAACTCCAAGTGGATATTTGATAGATATGTCTGCTAGATGGAGAGACATCCTGGTTGGTTTTAGCTACAATCCTCAAACTCTTTTCATCAGGGATAGTGGCATAAGGCTTACACTTGCACCGAGATACACAAGTGCTTTGCCTACTCAGACATTCCCAATGGTGATGGGAATGGTAACACTGCTTGGTTCCTTCAGTTTGAGCAGGATATTGGATTGGAAGATTGCACTTAAGTTGGCGTTGAGTTTTTTTCCTGACATCTCATCTTTTTTGTGATCAGTTCCTTCATAAATTTGGAGTAAGTGAGTATTTGCTCCAATGCTTCGGAAAATGGTATGCTAATTTGTAGACCTTTAAATATCTCCATGAATCGAGCGAACTACTTTTCTTTGTCTTGCTTTAAAGGGGCTAGGGGATATGGTGTTCTTTTTAGTAGTGGGTTATGTTTTTTTCTCTTTTTCTTTCCCACTAGTGACATCCTTTTCTTTTTTTATTGTTTTTTATTTTTCTCTATGAACACGGTCTTCTTTATTTACAAGACTTGTCTCTTCTCCTTCTTTCTCTTTCTCTTTTTCACCGCACACTTTACCACTTCTTGTTGTAATTGCTATGCATTGCTGTTAGAACTTCTTGCTGGATTTCTCTTGGGTTGCAAGTTTTTGAGCTAAGTTACTGATTTGGTCTTTCATTCTTTGAATGTTTGCATTAGTTTTCTTCTAATTGGTAGTTGTGATTTGGATGAACTTGTTCATTACTACCTCCAATCTAGAAGTGTTACTTTGTGGTAGGTGATCTTGGTGTTGGTATGATGGCACAATGGAAGAAATTGATTGATTAGTCCTCCAAGTTGGGTTGTTGTAGTGTTAGACATCTTCCCTTACGTAGTTGTCCTGATACTCCCTCTTGAGATGGCCTCATGTGTATTGTGCTTATCCATAGCTTGTTGATACATCTTGAAGGTTATCACATCGATTTACCTACCTAAGAGAAAGGTCTTTTAAGATTTTAATTAGTTAGGTATATCAATTAAAGTTTGTTTTACCTCTTGTAGTTGCTGTTGTAAAATCTTGTTTTGGGCTAGTATCTTCTCACCTGATTCTAGCCCTTGGACTTCCTTGTACAAACTTCTTTGGTGGTGATTGTCATGGTCAATTTGCGTTAATGATTCAATGATGTTTATGGCCTTTAGAGGATGTTTTGGTATCAATTGTCCTATGAATGCTGTGATTAGTATCCGCCTTTCTCGTGGTTGAAGACCTGCGTTGAAGATGTGGATTTGGGTTTCCACACTAAACCCATGGTTAGGACACTTCCTAAGCATAAAATTGAATCTATCCCAGGTTTCACTGAGGTTTTCACTTCATGCTTGAGTGAATATTGAGATGTTGGTTTTGAGATCCATCAACTTTCCTTGGGGAAAGTGTTTTATCAAGATTTTTCTCTCCACTTGGTTCCAATTAGCCTGGTCATATTGAGGGAGATCCAAGAGCCATTGCTTAGCCTTTCCTATCAGAGTTAAAGGAAAGAGCTTAAGAAATATGGTTCCTTCTTTAATCTCAGCAATCCCTATAGTTCCAACCAATTCATAAAATTTGGTGAGATGGTGGTATGGATCTTCGTGGTCTATTCTTGAAAAATGATTAGCCTACATTTATTGAACTAAACCAGTCTTCCTCTTAGGAGATTTTTATGTTCCAACAGGTCTCACAATATGAATCATGTTCCTTGGAACAAAATTCACAATTCCACCTGTGACTTCTTGAGTGTGAGCCTCAGTCCTAGATCATTGTGTGTTGCTTTGTTTTTCCATTTTTTTTTGGAGAAGGGGTAGATGAGAATCCAACCTCCTCACCTTTTTTGGAATGTTTAGCTTTGGCCTTTGCTTTCTTCTTGTTCTTCCTTAGGGTCCTATCCAATTTGGGATCAAATAAGAGTTTTGTTGAAAAGTCGTTTTGGGCACACAAAGAGCAAATACAAGCTTTTCTAAGAGATCAAGTTAGGCAATAAAAATAATAGACATGCCTAAAAAATGAACGTGAATATGCACAAAATGTTTTTTATACATAACTGAAAATGATTTACAACATGTACATAATTGCACTTATTCACGATGAAAAAACATAAGCATGTTTTCTAAAAACAATCCCTAGCAACAATGCCATTTTGTTGAAAGGCAAAATTTGATTTAAGATATGACAATGAAGTTTGGTTTTGGTTCCAACAAACAAAATTTATAAATAGTCCTTTACTATATTAACTCTTAATTCCCTTTCAAGATTCAATTGTAGTATAATATAGGTTTTGTTGACCCACAAGGAATTGTTTAGAAAGTTTAGACATGATTTAGTTTTAGATCATAAAAAAGAAGGAAATATGTTGATTGGTTTGGTTTAGTTACATGAAAAATAGTTTTGTGCATTAAAAATGAAAACTACATATTTATAATTCAAGAGAGGAATAGTTGTTTGAACACATGGAAATAAAGTTTCATAACTTTTTACAATATCAAAATGATTAGTTTTATGAAAGTAATTTTAGTGCGATTCAATTCACCATACATCATTTCTTAACCAACCTTCCCAGATATGGGCTAGGCGAGATGATTTTCAAAACTTGTTTAATACACTACCCTTCATTGTTTTGCACCCGTCGAAATGAGTCTGTCACATCTCATTTCAGCTTCCCAAATGCTTGATAGCCTTGAAATCAATTTGCTTATTTCAGATTCTTTAATATGGCAAATGTTCTAATCCAATGTCATGGCATTAGAACATTTGTTGGTTCATCCAACAAAAGTCCTTTGGATCTTTGAAAATATACTTTAGTTGATCAAACTAACATAAGCATTAAGAGTAGATGGAGTGAGTCCATAGATTAAAACACATAACTTACATGATGAAATCAGAATCAATATATTGAAGTAAGAGATATTACACCATGGTCCAAACCATGAGTATTAGCCTTCCATCAAGGATGCTTTTTGAGTCCAAGTGTTTATCCAAGAACAAGCTCCAAGATCACACTTGCGCAACTCTTATTCCCTCCGAATTTCCTAGGGAAAATGTAAATTACATAAGTTACTTGAAGTGTTTCTGAATGAGAAGTGAAGAGTTACAAGTAAGAAGATAAAATGCCATCTGAATATAAGAAAAAATGTGATAAAAATGGGTTGATTTTGAATGAGGGGTAAATGATCCTTTATATAGGATTTGAGGAACCCATTAAGCCCCTTCGAAGGCACACTCGACACCTACCTTTAGCCTACTTGTGGTGCTTGGCTCATATGGCCAAGCTGTTGGCTAGCTTTGGACCAGCTTAGCCTACCCTTGCCCTTGATCAGGCTAGCTCAGCCTATTATGGTCTAAGCTAAGTAGCTTACATGCCTAGCCTATGCCTCTAGCTTAACATGGATGGTGACACCTCTTGCTTGGCTTAGCTTTCTTGAATCAAGGGTGATGTCATGCTTGGCTAGCTTTCCTTGGGTCTTGAGTTAAGCTTGGCTTGAGTGTGAACACGCCCAATATTGGTTACTTCAAGAGAGGGTAAGCTTTCTTCAAGCATAAGCACGTTAGTTATCACATACACGCTTGGCGAATAGCTTGGCCACACTTAGTGGGTTTATGTTTGCTTGATCAAACTTTGTTTCTTTGTGCTTGTTGGCTTTGTCTCATTACTTTAAACATTTGTAGGTACTTTAATCCCTGAAATTCAAGTAGGCTTTGGACAAAAGGTATGGTTAGATACAAAACATATTTTATCTAAAATGTGAGTTATAGTTTGGGTTTTAAGCATGTTTATCCAAGATAAGTGCCATAAAAAGGGTTATCAAATGATGACATTTTGGCACTTATCACCTGTCTATAGGAAATCTCAACCTAGATCACTATTTGTTGCACTATTTCTTAAGCTTTATTGTAGTTTCCAAATTTTTTAATCATTCACAAATTAATAATATAGAACTACAACTTATATATGCCCTTAAGAAAAATAAACATCTTAATTGGGCAGTCATAGTTATTCAACAAATGCTCTATCTTAAGGATAAGAACGATCCACTGTCATATGCTATAATTGTTATTGCAATACTTTAGAAGTTTGAAATCTTTATTGCTGGAGAATCTAAGATATAGTTCGATGCTCGGGATAGTAAAGTTGATCTGGATTTTGTTTGCAAGATGGGCTTCTTTCATGACTCGATAGCGATCTATAGTTCAAGTAATAAAATGATCGTGTTTCTAAACCATTTGATAACCTTTCTTCTAAGCCTGAACCTCAACACTCTCAATCTCAATTTGATCCCTCCACATCCTCTAGAGAGTCTACCAATCACATGATCATAGATGAGATGGTCAATCTTCTAGGCTACATCACCACAAGGATGGATGTCCTTGATGCTCAGAACCAACAAGTTCAGACTGAACTCACTCGATTATCTGATCGATTGGACTACATGGACATCTATGATGATGAGTAGGAAACTCTTAGACTTAGGGTTGTGTCTGGTTTGGTTTTAATATTGATTGATTTCATCTTTTGATGTATTTATCTCTTTGACTCATTTGGTTCTACTTTTCTAACAATTTTCGATTACATATGAATATGTTTGCTGGTTGAAGTTTAATGCTATCTAATTTAATGGTTTATATCAATTTTCTTAGAACATATACATATTGTTCAAATGATCTCACCTTGACACAAGTATATATCTTGCATGCATGTTTATATTTCTGTGTATATTGGAAAACTTGGCTTTTCCTTGTTTTTGATGAATTTCTTGCATGCCTATCTATATTTATGTGTATATTGGAAAACTTGGATTTTCCTTGTTTTTGATGAATTCAAAATGTGGAGAAAAGTTGGAGTTGCTTTCATGATTAACATTTTCAGGTCAATCAATTAAAAACACAAAGGGGAATCATACAAGATAGAGGGATCATTTACAAACTTAAGAGCTTACACATCAAAATACTAAAGATGCTAGCATACATGAATGAGAGATTGAAGAGGAAAGCATGCATGACATATGTTTTAATGAAGACAAACAACACACATAGTTTGATGAAGATAAAAGATTGATAATGACAAAGGATCCACAACATGGTTAATATTCAAGGACAAGCTTGAGAGGATGAGAAAATCAACAAACAGCAAAGTATCAACTATAAAGTCAAGACTCAAGATTATACGAGGCAAAGTATTCAAAAGAAGATCTAAGGGTTAAGTATTTTTTATATATTTATTAGGTCTTAAGTTGCTTGCTTAGTAAGAGTCTAGGCTAGGATGAACCACAATGAAAGTCTCACAAGCTAAAAAAGAGACTTACATGCATACATACGTGATTTACATGCACATCATATGTTTTGAATGCATTTAAAAAGTATTTTAAATCGTACTTCATTCAAAGACATGTATCATTAGGTTATAAATCATGTAGGAGGTTCATTCATCATTTGAAATATGTTTTATAAAACCATTAATCAATTAACAGATGTGCTAATTGATTAATCCTTGGGATGAACACATTAATCGATTAAATAGTGAGTTAATTGATTTAGGTGGTTGCTGATTCTGTTTTCTGTTATTTTCAAGAAAATCGTTAATCCATTAAGGTTCAGTATAATGGATTAACTTCAGTTAAAAACAAAATAGTATATTAACCCAAGTTTTTCATATTGCATAATAACAATCATTTGAGAAAAATATAAGGTTAGAACACATTTTCGAAACAAAGAGTTTTACAAATTTTCAGGAAATCTTAAGCTCAAACTTTCATATCTTTTAGAAATATTTTCTAAGTGTTCTTTTGAGAAAAGAAAAGGGTGAATCTTTGCAAGATACCTGTTGAGCTTAATAGTCATATCTTTGTGAAAATAACCTTGCATCTCACGCATTTTATTCTGTAATTGTGAGATCTTTGAGAGGAGTTCTTAGATTGTAAGAAGAGTGTAAAATATGCACATTGAGGTGCATATGTAACTTGAAGAAAATTGTTATACTAAGGCATAAACACATTCTCTTGGTGTGTTGTATCACCATAGAAGGAGAATAGGTTTGAGAAAACCCGAGTTGCGGTTAGGTAGATGTCTTCGCAAGAAGCAAGAGGTCTTGGTTTTAAGTGATACTTAGGCTGGGGCTAGAGTCGCGAACAGTGAGGTATCCTAGTAGGCAAGCTTTGTAGTCAAACCGAAATGGTGGTTTAAGATCCAAGAAAGGAGCATCTTGCGTCTTGTATTGGAAGTGTGTTTGTAAGAACATTGAATTTCCATAGTGAAGAAAAATCTCCCAAGATCAGAAGGGGAGGCCTGGATGTACTTTGCAAGTGGACCCGCAAATGAACTAGGATAAAAGCTGAGTCTCATTCTTCTTTTCCCTTATCTTTTTACATTTCCGCATTACTTGATTTACATAACTTGACATGCATATAATTCGATGATAATTGCATATTCTGTATTGTGCATTTACTGTTCTTAACTGTCTATAATAAGTGCATGTAAGTTTGGTTGAATCTTCGTAATCTTGGAAGATCGAAAGAAAACTATTTTAACTATAAATGTACTACATAATCGATTAAGTAGTTAGTTAATCAATTAACAGTAGATCGAGTTAATCGATTAAGTCTGTCTTTAATCAATTAAATAGTGTGTAAATTTGGGTTTCTTCTTTGTTTATCGAACGATGATAATTGTGTACTGTATCACCTATTCACCACCCTCTAGGTGAGTGGCAGAGCCCCGTGAGACTCACCAAGTGGTATCAGAGCTAGTACGACCGTGCTAGCTTACCCGCTTAGATCGTTGATCCTAGGCACTTTTACCATGGGCTCTTCTAACCCGTTTAGCGGTGATGGCACATCCATCGATTGCCCTTCGATTTTTAGTGGCGAGGGGTACGCCTACTGGAAAATCCGAATGATGATTTTTATTGAGGCCATTGATACGAAAATTTGGGATTCCGTAGAAAATGGACCTTTCGTTCCACTACACATAGTGAACAGAAAAACGAATGAGAAACCTAGAAGTCTCTTGGCCAACGAGGAAAAGAGAGAAGTGGAATTTGAGTTGAAAGCGAAAAATATTATAACCTCCGCACTCTCATACGATGAGTTCCTTTGATTTTCTCAATGTGATAGTGCCAAGGATATGTGTGACACTTTATAAGTAACCCACGAAAGCACTAGTGAGGTCAAACGGACTAGATTAAATACATTGATGCATGATTATGAGCTATTTCACATGTTCCCACATGAGTCTATTTCTGATTTACAAAAGCGATTCACTCACATGATTAACCATCTCATTGCATTAGATAAATCATTTGGCAAACATGAACTAATTGTTAAAGTGTTGAGTTGTCTAGACAGGAAATGACAACCCAAGGTGATTGCCATCATGGAGTCAAAGGACTTGGAACAAATGACGCTCGCAACCTTATTTGGCAAACTTACAGAACATGAGTTGGAATTGAGACGTTTGACACTCAATGAAAAAATGGATGAGAACATCAAAGAAACCTCCTTCAAAGCAACAAGATCACATTCAAGAAGTTAAAAGAATATATATAATGATGATAAGTCCGATTCCGACACGGATGATGAAGCCATGTCCCTCCTTATCAACAAATCCAGAAAATACTTAAGAAAGAATGGACAATGCATCATAAGGAAGATGAAGAAAGTTCAATCAAGATGAGCAAGAATCGCAAAGACAATGCATCTTGCCATAAGAGTAGGAAAGTAGGACGCATGAGGTACACATGCCCTACTCCTTCCAAGAAGGTTGAACAGGATTACAAGAAAGACTCTCGGGACATCAAAGCTAAAAAGGAATACATCATTTGGGATGAACCCGAAGAGGACGATTCATCAACAAGCATCTCATAAAATGAAGAATCATACAAGATTTGTCTAATGGTTCAAAATCTAAAATCTTGCAAAGTAAGTGAGCAAGATGAGCCTAGTGAGGTATACTCATCTAATTCTATTTCAAATTCCAATATACTTCCTATGTATTCCATGCTTTATGATGCTAATGTTGAAATGCATGAAGAACTTAAAATGTTAGCTAAAAAGAACATAGAAAGAAAAAGGTTAATTTTAGATAAAGCATATATTTTTGTACAAAATTAAACTAGATATAACAACCTAACAATATCCAAAATATCAACTAATATCATACAATTATAAGACTGGAAATGTAAAGAGATTAGGGATAGAAAAAGCCTGCAACAAGAAATTTTATCCTGATTTGTTTGCGAGTCCACTTGCAAATTACATCCAGGCCTCCCCTTCTAATCTCGGGAGATTTTCTTCACTAATATTGAATAGAATGTATAGTTACATGCAAACTTCCAATACAAACACTTAGACACTCCCTTTTTTCCTTCATGGTTGGCTTCAATTGCCTTTTGAGTTAGGCTACTGGTTAGAAATCATCCTCCATCATATTTGTTTGCATAAAGTATGAAGGACTGATTCATTTGAGATATCTTAATGTCCAACCTATTTCTTTCTAGTTTTCTTCCAATATCTCAACCAATCTTTTGTCTTCCAATGTTGATAAGGAGATGCTAATTATAACTGGTTTTTCGGTATCACCCTATAAAAACACATATTTTAAATGAGGTGGTAATACCTTTAACTCAAGCTTCTAATTTTTCTTCGTTGCATTAGCTTCTTTTTCAATATCCTCCAATTGTTTTTATTGTGGAAGAATATTCTTTGAAGCATCAAGAGTTTTAAAAAAGTCCCCAATTTCTTGCCCTTCTTCCTCCATATAGTGTGAGTACATATTTATCAAGCCCATTGAAAGGACCAAAAACTTGTTGCTTTTCTACTTCTAAGAAAACTTCTTCAAGTAAATCTATTCCAAATTATTGTCATTTGTCCTTTAGATCTTGCATAGCCTTCAACTTATCAAACTGAATTTCATCGTCATGGACCAAGACTTTCAGTTTTCCAGCATCCATATCAATTCCCATTCTTGCTAGATCTATCAGCTAGTTGCAGTGACATCTTGGTCAGTCTGAATTATATCTATATCAATTCCCATACACTTGCACTGAGATCAATTA
Organism: Lupinus angustifolius; assembly: GCF_001865875.1. Lineage (NCBI taxonomy): Eukaryota > Viridiplantae > Streptophyta > Magnoliopsida > Fabales > Fabaceae > Lupinus > Lupinus angustifolius. The sequence continues at coordinate 26,755,778 of NC_032014.1, forward strand.
GTGCTTTGCCAACTGAAACATTCCCAATAGTGACAAGAATAGTAACACTACTAGGATCTCTCAATTTGTGTGGAATGTTGGGCTGTAATTTGCACCAAGTTGAATTATCTGTTCCTTCTGATATCTCCTCTTTCTTTTAACAACTCCTTCATAAATTTTGTGTAATTTAACATTTGTTCCAAGGCTTCTGAAAAATGGTATGTTGATTTGAAGTCTTTTGAACACATCCATAAATCGAGCAAATTGTTTTTCTTTATCAGCTACTATAGGAGCTTGATGATATGAGATTCTTTTTTCTACTACAGGTTTTTCTTTTTCAACTTTGAATTTCTCTCCACAAGTTTATGTTTTTTTCTTTTTTTATTCACAATGCTCTCTTTATCTTCACACATTCTTTACTTTTTTACCACAATATCATCATTTTTTATAATTTGATCCTTACCAATCAACTTACCACTTTGATTCATTATTGCTTTATAGTGCTCTCTTGGGTTGACTCCAGTATTGGTTGTGAATACTCCTTTCTTTACAACTTCATGTTCTTGATGCAAGCATCAATATTTTTCTGATTGATCTTTGTCATCTACATGAATTGATTCAATGTGTCCTCCAATCTTGAAGTTCTCTCATATGGTGTTGTTGGTAGTGGTCCTAACTCTGATTCTCATAAGGTGGTGGTCCCTGTTAGAAGAAGTTCTACGATCTTGCCTCCAAGATGGATTGTTGTTGTATTGATTACCTCCCATAGGATAGTTGTTCCAATACCCCTGCCTCGGTTGGTTGTTGATGTATTGTAGTTCTTTTTCTTATGGGAGACAATAACTTGTCCAATGGTCTCCAGTGCATACGTCACAACTATTTACCTATTTTCTTGAGGGGATTCCTGTCATTTTCTCAACTGTTTGGATAAATCATTCAGCTTCTGTTTTACCTCATCTAGTTTTTGTTGAACAATTTTGTTCTGAGCTAGAACATCATCATTGGAAACTAGCTCTAGCATTATGGCTCTCCTTAGTGATCGTCTTTGGTGTTGTCTTTGATGATCATTTTGAGCCATAGACTCAATGATATCAATAGTCTCTTGAGGTGGCTTTGGCACCATTGATGTAAATATGAATCTGAGTCTGTGCTTCAAAACCATGATTGAGACATTTTATGAGCATGGACTTGTATCTATCCCATGCCTCACACAAACTTTCACATGCACTTTGAGAAAAAAATATAAATTGTAGTTTTTAAGTCCATAAATTTACTCTTTGGGAAGTATCTTGCCATGAATTTTTCTTCCACCTAATTCTACTCATGTTGTATATGTTGTGGAAGGTTGAGGGACCAATATTTGACCTTCCTAATGAGTTTCAATGGAAAGAGCCTCAAAAAGAGCCTCCTAACAATTCATAGAATTTGGTAAGGTGGGTGTATGGATCTTCATGGTCAAGTCCAACAAAAGGATTGGCATACATCAACTGTACCAATCATGTCTTCATCTCTTATGGTCTTTGAGGGCAAATTATTCTCCCAATTCTAATCATGTTTCTTGGTACAAAATTGACAAAACATACCATCACTTCATTATTTTGATTGTCGACTCCTTGTTTGTTATTATATATTTGTTGTTGATGTGTCATGGTTTCGGCTTGTGATGAGGAGTTTGAAAAATATGCTTCTTCTTCCCTTCTTAACTTGGCTAGTTGCTCATTTTTGCTTGCTATGTTGTCGTTCTTATTAAATTTTTTCACAATTTCTAGGTAGAACAAGAGTTAGTAGGAATCTTGTTTCACATAAACAAAGAAAATTTGCAATCTAACAAAGAATATTAGCCACAAGATAATCAAAGAATTAAAAAAACTGGAAACTATTTACTATATTCACAATTGCTTTAAGATTAAATCTAAAGCAATTCTTTTATATTGACACAATTCCTCTCAACAACACCACTTTGATGAAAGTTTAAGATTCCATGGATGTTTGTGTGTGTGGATGATGATTTAATTGGTGGATGGTGTGTTATGTGTCATTTACTATTGAATACATTCAAGACTCAATTGTAGTATAATATATGGTTTTTTAGGACGCACAAGGAATTGGAATAAAAGATGTTGTATGTTTTTAGCTACAAAGAATGTAAAACTACACTAAAATAATAAATGATAATTCACTATGAGAATAATGTTGTAATTGGAATTAACTTTGTAACATTTCGATATCTAATTGATTCAATATACAATTTATTTTTTATGTTTGATTTCATCACATCATTTCTTATCCTTTTTACAATCCCCCAATAAAAAAAGATTGTTCCTTTTGACAATCTCTAAATAAAAAGGATTATCCAACTCACTTTCTAACCATAAATTCCTTGAGTAATTAAGAAAACACATTGTATTGAGCTTGAATGTTAGTTGACAAATGATTTAAGTCTATTCCTAGAACTTAGCTTAATTAGATAGTAAATCATTTATTCCAATTTAAAATAATAAATCAAATCTAAAATCATGTTTTAGGTGATCAATCTAAAATAAGAATTAAGCATAATATTATATCATTAAAATCAAAGCATAGAAACTTGCATAAAGAAATCAAAAGATATACATAGAATTAAAGAAGTTACATTTAATTTCAATTAAAGAGGATTAGATACCCATGTCCATGGATGTTTTAAGCTCCAAGTTAAGACTCCAAAAACCTCTATAATCTCCACTGTTTTTACTCTTATTCTCTTTGAATTCTAGGTGAAACGTATGTGCCAAGATGAGAGCTTAGCAAGGTAGAAGATGATATGTTTAAGTGAAGGGGGAATGCCCCTTTATATAGAAATTTGTCCTGGGCGCCAACACCTTCTTTTCCTAGCCAAGAGGGTTTCCCCATGTGATAAGCCGCTCAGCCTGCTCTGTGCCAGAGTGCCCAACATCTGCTATGCTAGATTGGACCTGTTGTGTGCCAAAGTGCCTATTTGGCCATGTGGGGCGCCCAACCTACCTTCCTTACTTGGTGGTTTTCCCTCATGCAAGGGTTTCCCCTATGCATGCCATGCATCCCAACGGCCTAGAAATCACGCCGAACGTGATTTCGTCAGCTTGGGTTATTTCTTCATTTTTTTCAATAGGCTTTAATTTATCTTGATCAAGTTTTTCTTTAATTCTTCAACCTTAAATTCAAAGTGAAATTGGAAAAATGCATTAAACATTTCTTTACTCAATTTATTCAATCTAATCAAAAAGTATAAAATAAGTTGAGTATTTCTCATTAATCACAAATATAGGTGCTCCAAAATATATTATAAATTAAAGCCAATTTAACACTTATCTGCCACTAACAATGCCCCAAAGATCTTGTCTAAGCAAATAGAAATTCATTGAGAGCTCCATGTATAATAGTTATTTTATTGAGCTTTTCTGTAATGCTCGACAGATATGCTATAACAATTGGTTAGCATCTAACACACAACCAATCTAACTTGGTCCTAGACCAATCTTTTATCACAATTTCACGTAGGGTTAGTTTGGGAGTTAGATTTTGGAGACGAATGAAGGGAAATGGAAGACTTATGAGTCATCTCACAAGTATATTTCATGGCTCCCAAGCCTTTCCTTTCTCTTCCTTCCCCACTAAAATCCAACTCCCAAACTAACTCATAATATACTTGCGAGATCTCAATGTACAATGATCTTTGGCCATACATGAGTCCTTAAACTAACAAGATCTGGATCCTCTATTCTGATACCTCTGATTGAAAACAACATTTATTACAACAACGAAAGTAATACAACTTTGTGCCTTGCATCGATTCATTACACACTCAACTTTATTTAAAATGTGAAGCCTTGGATTTATAACAACACTCCTCACTTGGTCTAACTTATTACTTCTGCACTTGCATGTGCAATATCATATATCATACTATGTGGATATCGTCTGCTATCCCATTCTCTAGGTCCTCTATTAATTATTATTTCAAGACCATGCTAGAAATTTTCTACTTGTTTATTGATTTGTTCATGAGAAAAGTCTAGCAACTTCTTGATTTATTTCCCACCTTCATCTAGTAGAACTTGGTTTGTTGGACGCCATTAGTGGGAACTTTTGGGTGTGAAATATGAAAAACTCCAAAGTCCCATATAGAAGAGTTTAAAAAAAACAACTCCCAAGTCCCACATAGAAGAGTTTTAAAAAAAACAACTCTCAAGTCCCAATTGGAGAGATGAAAAACTTGGAAAAAATCCAATGTTATAAATAGAGGCATTCTCCCCTAATTATAACTTGCCCCAAGTTGAATGTGTTTTCATTCAACTTTTTCTTTCTCCCTCATATTTTTCGTCGATGTATTTTCGGAAAACTTCTCACCATTTCTTTTCGTGGTACTAAGAATTGGCACATGTATCCAAATTGTGGGAATTTTGAGTACTGACGATAGTGGTCAGTATTGAGGGAAAATAATTGACACATGTAGTCATATTGTGGACATTTCGAGAACTCACCATGGTAGTCAATATTGTGAGAAAAGTATTGGCACAGGTAGCCATATTTTGGGAATTTCGAGAATTGGCACTGATATCTATATCGTGGGAATTTTGAGAATTGGCACTAGTAGCATATTGTGGTGGGTGTATTCAAGATCTGTTCTTATAGTGCAGAAGAAATTGATAACAGAGATCTGAGCTGTTTTATCCTGGGGACGACGTGGTTGATAGTTTGTTGCACATTTTGGGAAGTGCCACGAAATGTCTTAAAGAGAGCGACCTGGTCATGAATCAGCTAGTAAGTATTATTTCGTGCCATTTAGAATTGTTGCAAGCTATGATAACAACAGTTTTAAGACGTTTTACTACAATGACATTCATAGATTATATTACTAGACCGAACAACTTTGACCTGAACAAACCATTTTGGTTTGATGGGACAAATTTCAAACGGTGGCAACATAAGATGAAAATTTTCCTCACTATGAAAAGACTTGTCCATGTTTTGAAAACCGATATCCTAGTGGTGCCAGAAAAAGCTGAAAAAGAGGAAAGAGATAAATTGGCTATTGAAATAGCTCTTTGGAATGAAAATGATTACTTGTATAAGAACTTCATTATGAATGGATTGTCTAATGGTCTCTATGATTACTACAACCTATACAAGTCTGTCAAATTAATTTGGTATACAATTGAAAATAAATATGATACTGAGGAAGCTAAGACTAAAAGTATGTTGTTAGCTGCTACCTCAAGTATCAAATGACCGATGATAAATCAGTAGAGTCTTAGTCTAACGAGATACAGAGAATTGCTCATGAAATCATTTCTGATAGTATGCCCCTAGAGAGTTAAACTCACAAAGCCTATGAATGTGTATTCATTGGGTATGGTGTAAACAACAAGGCGTACATGTTTTATGACCTTAACACAAAAGTGACCATTGAGTCTAACGATGTTGACTTCAATGAAGAGAAATTCCTTTTTAAATTGAGGAATAATGGGGGCACATCAATTAGTCATATACCTGTGATTAAAGATAATGATAAAAATTAAAAGTTTGAAATAAATCCTAGAAGAAGTAAGAAAAAAACTACTAGAGATTATGGACATGATTATATGGTTTATATATTGGAGGAGAATCCATCAACTTTTCGAGAAGTTTTGACTTTTTTGGATGCTAATTTGTGGCAAGAAGCCATAAATAATGAGATGGACTATCTAGAGTTTAACAAGAAATAGACTATTTTGGCTCAATCCACTATGGAAGTTGAGATGATAGCACTAACAACAACTAGTGAAGAAGCAAGTTGGCTGAGAAGCTTGCTTGCAGAGATTCCCCTATGGGAAAAACCGATTTCAGTTGTGTTGATCCATTATGATAGTACTACGGCTATTGCAAAAATTGAGAACCACTTTTATAACGGTAAGAAACGACAAATTCATCGTAAGCACATCACCATTAGAGAGTTACTCTCTATAGGAGTTGTTAGAGTGGATCATGTACGCATTGAGAATAACTTAGCAGATCCTTTGTCGAAAAGGCTAGCTAGAGAGAAAGTCCATAATACTTCTAAAGAGTATGAGACTATTGCCCTTAGAACGAGGATCACTCATGATGGTAGCCCGACCTAACTGATTAGAGATCCCAAGAAATAGGTTCAATGGGTAATAACAAGTTGTAAAGTGATTTGAGAATGGACATGCTATATAATTATGAGAAGCATGATTCCTGCAAAATATGTAAGGATGAGTTAAAATCTTAATGAGATCTATACTCCAATTGGAATGGAGTACCCAGGCTACAAGAGTACTTTTGATAGACTCACTTATGCAATGTTGAAGTGGGGGCGCTTCCTATGAAATTTAGGGGCATAAATTTCTAGAGCATTCACTATACTGGGATAGACGTGCATGACCTTTAACACACGGGCTTTATAGAATACACCATTGGAAAGGTTTTCTGTGGTTTGATGCTGGACATAAAGTTCAAGACTACAAGTTACTCTAGTAAAATATGGATCTTAATCATTATGCAAAGGTTCAAGTCATATGACACCTTTGTTTATGCACAATCTTATTGAAAAAACAACTCCTAAGTCCCACATTGGAGAAATGAGGAACTTTGGAAAAAATCTCATGTTATAAATAGAGGCCTTCTCCCCTCATTATAACTCGCCCCAAGTTGAATGCGCTTTCATTCAACTTTTTCTTTCTCCCTCATATTTCTTGCCGATGCATTTCCAAAAAACATTGCCCCCTTTCTTTCCGTGGTACTAAGAATTGACGCAGGTAGCCAAATTGTCAGAATTTCGAGAATTGACACTCGTAGTCAGTATTGAGGGAAAGGAATTGACACATGCAACCAAATTGTGGGAATTTTAAGAATTGACACAGGTAGTGAGCATTGACGGGAAAGAATTGACACATATAGCCATATTATGGGCATTTCGAGAACTGGCACTGATAGTCAGTATTGTGGGAAAAGAATTGCCATGGGTATCCATATTGTGGGAATTTAGAGAATTGACATTAGTAGCTTTATCATGGGAATTTCGAGAATTAGCACAAGTAGCCATATTGTGGTGGGTGTATTCAAGATCGGTTCTTACAGTGCAGTAAGAATATGATAACATATATTTGGGCTGTTTTATCCTGGGGACGACGTGGTTGATAGTCTGCTTGTACATTTTGGGAGTGCAACAAAACATCTTCAAAAGAGCGATGTGGTCATGACTCATCCAATAAGTATTGTTTTGTGCCATTTACAATTGTTGCAAGCTATGGTAACAACATCATTTACTTAATTGTTTAAAATGTTAGAAATTTCCTTTTGATTGGCGAAACATCAATCATAGGATCTTGAATATCATGACTCTCACACATATATAAAACAAGGATACATTGTCATACCTGAATCCATGTTCTCTGATATACTCCTTTTGGTATACCTTTTGAGAGAGTTTTGGTATGATAGTCTTCCTCAACCAAATCCTGAATTCCTTTTGGGACCTTCGTTTTCTCTCTGATGGGGAGAGGTGAAAACTATTTTTGATTTGGTGCCTTGAGGACCATAACCGTTCCTTATGTATTAACTTATAGGGTTCCTATTATCCCCTATAGATCAACCATTTGGTTATCCACTCATTAATCTCATATTCGCTATCAATTTTAGAATTCCTATGGGTTGTCAGAAATTAGATCACTTATTTTATAACCCCAAAATAAATAGCCAATATAATTGTATTAAATACATGATGCCCACCTTAATTATAAATTATGAATTTCTAACAATCTCCCACTTGGGCTTCATATTTTCCCTAAAACAATTATATCACATATTCTCTAGGAGCGCATCTGTATGCTATTTATACTTAGACTTCTTCTTAATATAATCTGGTCCATCTCATATATCAACTGTGGAACCACCGCGACCTTCATCACATTCAAACGTGACTCAACCATGATGATTACCATATAAATATACTTAATGACATAGATGAAATATGGATAAGTGACATGAAAGTTTAATATAATGTGATATTGAACATATTTATTTCCAACTGGTCATTCTTTATTCTTTAGTGAGATCAATCCAAAGTCTTTAATTGCAACACAATAGTTACAATACACAAGTTCAAAATAGAACAATAAACCCTCAACTTTATTATGCATAAAACTATATATGATGTCCAAAGTATATCATAAAACATATAGACTCCCATTGAACTAAGGTATCATAAGGATTAATACTTATATGAGAAATATGCTCATTAAATACTTTAGGTACCAAACCCTTAGTCAATGGATTAGCTAGCACAAAATTTGTCCCTATATGTTCTATGGAAATCTGTCTATTTTGAAAACTTTCTTGAACAACAAGAAACTTGATGTCAATAAATTTTGACTTTATAGAACTCATATTATTGTTGGAGTAAAGAACCATGGACTTATTGTCACAATAAATTCTCAGTGGTCTTTTAATACCATCAACCACACGTAAGCCAGTGACAAAATCTCCACAACCATATGTCATGGTCTAATGTTTCAAAACAAACCATAAACTCCACAACCATGGTTGAAGGAGCTTTGAGCGTCTGTTTAGCAGACTTCCAAGAGATAGAACCTTCAGCCAAGATAAACAATATCTAGAGGTTTAGTGTATGTTTTCTAGACAACCAAAAATTGGACTCAGAGTATGCAAGGATCTCTAAATTCTCAAATCCTTCGATAAGTGAGCATGTACTCCTTTGTTCTCTTTAAATAACACATAGCATATTTGATTGCCTTCCAGTGATGTATTACACGATTGCTCAAATATCATTCCAAAAAAATCCCACGACAAATGCTATGTTGGAACATGTGCAAACTTGAGCATACATTAGACTTCCTACTGTAGATGCATAAGGAATCTTTTGCATATCATATCTTCCAAGGTAATTTTTGGGGTACTGTTCGAGATTAAATTTGACTCCCTTAGCTATAGGGGTATCCCCTGATTTACTGTCTTTCATGCCAAATCTATCCAGGACTTTATCTATAAATCTTTCTTGTGACAACCTTAGGATACCATGAGAGTGTTCTCTTAGTATCTGAATACCTAATACAAAAGAAGCTTCCTCAAGATCTTTCATTTCAAAATTCTTCATTAGAAATCTCTTGGTCTCATGTAATAGTCCTATATCACTACTACTAAGTACTATATCATCGACATATAATACCAGGAATATAAATTTACTTTCCCTCAGTCATCAACTTTATTTGCCTCAAAACTATAAGAGGTAATGATGGAACATGTGATACCATCGACGAGAAGATTATTTAAGGCCACATATGGATTTCTTTAATTTGCTTACCATAGACTTTGAGCCAATTGATACAAATTTTTCTAGTTGCACCATATAGATCATTTCTTTAATGTCACCATTTAGAAACACAGTCTTAATATTCATATGATGTAGCTCTAAATCAAAATGATCTACTAGAGCCAATAATATTCTAAAAGAATCCTTCGAAGATACTGTAGCAAAGGTTTCTTTATAATAAATGTCTTCTTTCTTAGTATAGCCTTTAGCAATTAGATGAGCTTTATCTGTCAATATTACCCTTGAAATCCCTCTTGGTTTTAAATATCCATTTGCAACCAATAAGTTTCGCACCTTTAAGTAATTCGAAAAGATCCCAAATGTCATTATCATTCATAGACTTTATCTCATCCTTAATGGCATCGATCCACTTCTCATCTCTTTAATGGATCTCCTTAATGACACTTCTAATTCTTGAGGTTGTTGAAATTGTTCCATAGGTACTTAAGGGAGAACCTCATTGTTGTCTTGTTCTGGAATATTGTTAGAAACAATATTTTGAACATTATCTTCTATTATTGAAGTTGTTCCTTGAATGGCAATAGGGACACGAACTTGTTCACTATTAGTGACAAGTTCTTCCTCAAAGACTACATTCCTTATGTTCTCTTCCTTCCCAAAATCAACTTTCTCAAGAAATCTTGTATTTCTCGTCATAAAAAAACTTGAAGTGCAATCATAAAATTTATAGCCCCGACAACATTCATCATAGCCAACAAAATAGCAGCTAACTGTTCATTAGTCTAGTTTCCTTTAATGCGGCCTATAAGGCCACGCCTCAGCTAGACAACCCCAAATGTGCAAGTGTTTTAAGCTTGGTCTATTATTAGACTAAAGCTCATATGAGGTTTTGTTAACTGCTTTACTTGACACCCTATTAAAAGATGTAAATTGTGGTCTTTAAAACTCCCTCCAAAGAGACTCTAGTAAGGAAGATTGACTAACCATATTTCTCATTATATCCTTAAGATTTCGGTTTCATCGCTTAGTAACACCCTTCATGCTAGGTTTGTCTATCATAATGTATTGCAGAACAATTCCACATTCTCTGAGAAAAAACACAAATAGCCCTTTCACAGCATCCTTATTGTTCTTTCTTTTCTTATCTCTCTGCAGTCTCTCTTTCTCTTGTGCACAATGATATATAAAATCATTGAGAGACCATTTGTCCTTCTGAGTGTTATAACTCATTTTGAATGGCCCAAAGTGTGCAGGAAGCAAGATCAAAACCAAGTGAATGAGCAAGTCGTCATCAAGCTCTAACTTAAGTGACTTGAGTTTTGATGCGAGATTAGACATGTCCATAATATACTCCCTTATGTTCCCTTTGCCTTTATACTTCATGGAGATGAGTTTAGTCAAAAAGCTACTTGTCTCCACATTTTCATTTTTGGAAAAGTATGGTTCTATTTTGTCAATGAACTTCCTTACACTCTGACCCTAAAAAATAGAGTACCGAAACGCTTCTAGAATAGAGCGTTTCATGATCATTAGACACATTAGGTTAGAGTGTTCCCATTTCTCATTTTTAACCTCATCGAAGATTTTCGGAGTAGAAATGAATTTCTCTACCTGAAGTGGCAAATCTAAATCCATACAGCCGAGAATAATTTCTACGGCTTTCTTACAGACCTTAAAGTTTTTCCCACTTAACAATGGGATGTTCTTAATTTGAGCAGAAATATTTGCAGCACTAGTAAAAGAACAGAACAAATTGCAATCATTATTGCAATTAAACTCACATTTAACTTTAATACTTAAATTCAAATGATTATGGGGCACATCACGAGTTACATAGCACAACATTAATATTCACACTTTGGACAAAATATTAACTTTATGTGCTACATTCAATGTAGTAATCAAACATTGATAATAAATCTTGTCAAACAATAAACCTTTCTTTGGACTGACTTACTATTCACATGGAAAGCCATATGATTATCACATATTTATTGCTACAAATATGTTTGTAATTTAGGTCAAATAGTAATCTTCATTTGGACCGATTACTATTCACATAAAATGCAAACATACAATTGGCTTGATATTTTATATCAATCACTAAAGGTTCTCTTGTTTGTAATGGTCAAACATTGATAATAATCCATGTCCAGTAATAAACCATTATTTAGACTGATATATCATTCACATATGCAATCTTATAATAATCACATGTTTATCATCACATGTGTATATATAATCCGACTAAATAATAATCTTTCATTGGGCCGATTAATACTCGCATAGATACATATTTGCACTAGCATTTGACATTTATTATGATCAATTCACAAAAAAATGTCACTTTGGCGACTTCTTGTTTAATAAGTTCACTTAAAATGTCAAAAAAATTTATTTCCACTATAGCATATTGGTAGCATTGAATCATTCTCATCATAAGGATTTACATTTCAAATTCCACTAATAGTCATTTTGAATTTTCCATTAAAAAGATATTACCATTTTATACATGACCAAACATGGTAGAGCATACTTTCCAAATGGAAATAATGCTTCAACAATAACCACTCCTTAATAATGCAATCAGCCACCAACCAATGCAAGAAAAACCATGAAGTGTTGTAACTATTTAAACAAACAAGTTAGGTAATATATATAAAACCAGACATATTCACATAATAGATCCATCACAAGATACCTAGCAAAACATCAATTTCTAGTCTTTGTACAGAGAAATTAATTTGTAAGTGGTACTCTCAATGTAATGATCAAATATTATTAATTAGTTCTGTCAAACAATAGTCTTTCTTTGAACCGACTATTATTCATATGAAAAAAAAACTTGATAATTGTTACAAGTTTATCATCATAGGTATATTATTATTTGACCAAATTATATCTTCATTTGGACCGAACACAATTCACATAAATAATCTCATACCCATGTATGTAATTTTAATCAATTTCCACAATAGAGGTTACTTTGACAATATATTACATCAATTAATTCAAAATAATTACTAGACAAAAAAGAAAACAATATGGGTCCATTATAAAAAAAATTATGATCTTAGAATAAAAACCTTCAGATTTAATATCTTTTATGATTAACAAATCTAATCTCATAATGTAATTCCAAATAAAAAAATATATATTTTATATATATATATATATATATATATATATATGTATATATATATATATCGACGCATAAAAATGGATGCAATTTTATATTAATTGTAAATTGGATCCGGATTGAAGAAAGAAATAAAAATGCAAATCATTATTGAAATTCCAAATCAAATATGATCATGCATATCTTAAAACATATATGTAACACTATATATACACCTTTGCACATTAACATGGTAAATGTATATATAATTTTAAGAATTAACCATAACTATTATATAATATATATATATATATATATTTAATCAGTAATTCTAGACATCACAACAACCTCAAGTTGAAAGCAATTATATAAGTATATATGTATATTTTAATTCACAATATGTATATACAAGGTCATGAATTCTAGATTGTATATGTATAAAACAAAAACATGTCTTAACCCATAGATACATTATACATATACTTTAACAAATTACAAAATTGTAAAGTGACAAAAGTCAATATCCAACGCTAAGGCATTAGTACACATTTAATATACATATTGCATAACAGAATCATAAAAGTTAATGCAATATACATGCACAAATATGAATATATACTTCAATACATGTTGCAATGATTCATAATACGAATTACTCATGATTCAAATAAGCGGAAGCAGATAAAAGATATCATCATTATTCATAAATACCTAATTTTTATAACAAATATCGGAAGCATAAAATCCCCAAATTGAAAATTAGGGTTCATAAAAATTGGGGAAAAACACCTTTAATGGAGATTCATAAAATTCAGAACCTTCGCTCTGATACCACTTGTTAGAAATTTCCTTTTAATTGGCGAAACATCAATTATAGGATCTTGAATAACATGATCCTCACACATATATAAAACAAGGATATAATGTCATACATAAATCCATGTTCTCTGATCTACTTCTTTTGGTATACATTTTGAGAGAGTTTTGGTATGATGGTCTTCCTCAACCAAATCCTGAATTCCTTTGGGGACCTTCATTTTCTCTTTGATGGGAAGATGGGAAAGCAATTTGTGATTTGGTGTCTTGGAGACCATAACCGTTCCTTAGGTGTTAACTTATAGGGTCCTCATTATCCCCTATAGGTCATCCGTTTGGATATCCACTCATTAAACTCATATTTGTTATCAATTTTAGAAGTCTTATGGGTTGTTAGAAATTAGATCACTTGTTTTGTATTAAATATATGATGCTCACCTTAATTATAAATTATAAATTTCTAACATAAAAAATATAATCTTGGACTTTATTTTATTCATATAAAATCTATATTGATACTTCAACAAGACGCTTCACAACTTTCCCACAAACCCATTTTCACACTTTCGGTTGTCCAATTTTGCTTGCCACTACTATAAAAATTACTACTATTTTCTTTTACTATGGATACTAAGATATTTCAATTTTTCCATGTTGTCTCTTGCCTACTCGTGGATTTAGCAGTAGTTTGAAAAGTTGACCTTTTTAGGAATCTTCACATCTACGCTTATTTTCAACTTCCCCAAACAATCATCACTTACTACACTCTTCCTCGTCTTTGAGTGGCTAGAGCTATCACTTGAGGAAATGATAACATTAATCAAACCTGTGTTCCATGCATTTGTTTCTTTGATGATGAAATCATTAAATGTGTATATTGATTGTGCCCGTTCATGTCCTAAATGAACATGACCATCAAGTAATGTAGGGAACTATTTGTCACCCCATATGTTGATAACTAGGGCTGGAAACGAGCAGAAACCGAGTTGAACCAGAGTTCAGCTCGGTTCATCTCCATCAGGATTGGTTCGGTTCGAAACTCAACTCGAGTTCGATACGAGTTATTTGTTGAGCTCGAGTTCGGCTCGGTTAAAGTTCACGAACTGTTCGGCTCAATTCGAATTGGTTCATTTGAACAACTTAAATAGTTAATTAATTTTAAAAAAATACTACAAAAAGTTTTATACATATAAATTTAACCTTGTTTATGTATATAATAAAAATAAATATAAAAAATAATACATGAATCATAATAAACATATAAATTAGTTTATATAAATAATATATATATATATATATGTATATCGAGTTAGCTCATGAACCTAACGAGTCGAACTGTATCCAACTCAAGTTCGACTCATTTAGTTAACAAGCTCAATTTTCAGCTCAAGTTCGGGTTATTTGGTTCACGAACCAAGTTCATCGAGCTAAATAACGAATTAAGTTTCGAACGTATATCGAGTTGGTTCGATTTGTTTCCAGCCCTACTGAAAACCACCCATTGAGCTTCTTTGAGACACATTCTTTGAATAAACCAAAATTCTTAATTATGATCTACCAATTAAGGTTGGAAAACCCAAATATTTGGAATGTCACCCCACTACCTTAATATTTGATAGATTCATAACTTCATTCATTATGGAACTCGACACATTTTGGCTAAATTAGAGTTCTTGATGGGAAATTCAGAACCAATTTCCCTCCTATGAGTGATGCAAAATGGGCACTTATGGAAGCAACAAGTGTATAAAGAAAATAGAGAAGAGTAGAAGAATAACACAAAGAATTTTTAACATGGAAAAACCTCCTCAATGTGAGAAAGAAACGACCACGGGACCTAGTCCAGAAAATATCTCCACTATAGAAAGTATGATTTCAATATTTGAGCAAATAGGATAACACTCAATCTCACCCAAAAAGGATGGAAGTACAAACTCTATCTAGTATCTCACTAATAATACAAATCTCACACTATGTGAATATAAACTTTCTTACTTTCTCTCTATGTTGTTCTTTCTCACTTGCTTGTTGTTTCTCTTCCTCACAAGTCCCCTATATATAGTGAAGGGGAGGAAGGCTCCATTATAAAGATATAGAGGATGATTAATTGTTGTCTTACTTTTCAAGACACCTTGAAAAGTGCTACTCTAACTTTCTAAGTTAGACTTTATAATTCTCAAGACTCAAGGAATAATTCCAAGACCTTAGAATAGCCATCATTGAATTATTCAATGGTTCATCTACCAAGGTTCATTGGTATTGCTTCCACATAAATTAGGAAGGATTCCCAACAAATCCCATATCCTGAATTAATTGATGGGTATCACCAGTCCTGCACCTCTGCAACAATCTATTAGCTTCTTGAGTGGAACTGTCTTGGTCATCATGTCAGACTAGTTGTCTTCTTGAAACTGTATTTGGTCATGAAGGATTCAAACTTCTTGTATCACTGTCTCGAGGCTTGTTTCAGACCATATAAACTCTTATTCAGACGACACACTAAGTGTTCCTTCACTGGTTCTTCATAACCTTCTGGTTGCTCCATATAAATTTATTCTTTGATGTCTCCATGTAAGAAATTTGTTTTGACATCAAGTTGTTTAACTTATAAGTCTAGGCTAGCTGCTAGACCCAATGCTACTCTTATGGTTGAATACTTCAACACTGGTGAGAATATCTCATCAAAACTAACTCATTTCTTTTGATTGCATCCTTTCATAATAATCTGAGCTTTTTACCTTGGTCTCGAGCTTCCTTCTTCAACTTTAAGCCTATAAATCCATTTTTTTCCAAGGCTTTTCTTCCTTTGGGCAACTCCACCAGATCATAAGTGTGGTTCTCATGTAACGAGTTCATCTCATCTTCCATTGCTATAATCCACTTTTCTTTATCTGATGTTTGCATAGCTTTTGAGAAGTCTTGAGGTTCACCATTATTTGTGAGTGTGATATAATCTCCTTCAGGATACTTCGAACAAGGTATTATGCCTCTTCCGGAGTGCCTCAGTTCAACTTGCATATGATGCTCTACTAGCTCGGGTTCTTGATGCATTTGTGTGTCTACCACCACTTCAACATGATCTGACTCTTCACTAATCTGGTCAAGTTCCATGTGAGCAAGATCTGCCTGTTGGTCTATATGTTCTGGATCTATCTGATGATCAGGATCTGTCTGTTGAGGAATCTCTCCCCCTGAATCAATACTAACTTTGGACTTGCACTGACTTTTCTTCTGAACATCTTTGATCTTCTGATCCTCAAAGAACATAACATCTCTGTTTCTCACAACTTTATTGTTTATCGGATCCCATAGTGAAGAAACATTGAAGATTCCATAGTGAAGATAAAATCTCCCAAGATCAGAAGTGAAGGCCTGTATGTAGTTTGCAGTAGATAACAAACGAACTAGGAGAAAAAGTCGAGTCTTCTTCTTCTTTCCCTTATTTTTTACATTTCCACATTACTTGATTTACTTAACTTGACATGCATATAATTCTTCAATACTTGCATATTCTGTATAGTGCATTTACTTTTCTTAATTTTATGTATAATTGCATGTAAGTTTGGTTGAATCTTGGTAATCTTGGATGATCGAAAGAATTCTGTTTACACTGTAATTGAACCAGTTAATTGATTAAGTTGTTTAGATAATCGGTTAAAAGCAGATGATTTAATCGATTAAGTTTGTCTTTAATTAATTAAATAGTGTGTTAATTTGTATAATTTTTGTGTTTATCGAGCTAGGGTAATTGTGTACCGTATCATCTATTCACCCCTCTAGGTGACTGGCAGAGCCCCGTGGGACCTAACAAATTCCTCCTTGCATAATATACAAAGATCCTTCCTTTGAGCCTCTAGCAATAACGAAGTTGCCTTTTGCTAGTTTCCACTTTCAAACACCAAAGTGGCTTACAAAACCAACATCATCCAACTTAGTCGTTGAGAAAAGGTTGAGACAATATCACCATTCCTTCATCCTTCAGTACAAGCTTTCCTCTTGTTTCTATTAGCAAAACGATATCACCAATTCCTGCAATCTTGCTTGTAACATAGTTTCCATTTTCACAGTACCATAATCACATTTCTTGTAGTTTGAGAAGAAACCTTCATGTGAACTTACATGGAAAGAAGTGCAAGAGTCAACGATCCAAGCACAATCACCATATGCAACATTTAGGTAATTGTCTTCTCCAATGAGGAGAACATCATCATTTACGGAGACGACTGTAGTAGACTTATGACCATTTTTCCTTGGATCAACTAAATCTTCATGCACATTTCCAACTTTCTAGTCTCACTTCAAGGACCTGCATTCAGATCTTTTATGTCCTTCTTTACTACAATAATAGCATGTTATTGACCTCATACGAGATTAAGGGCGACCTCTGAATTTACTTTTGCTTCTTCCACGAGATTCATTCCTCCCATGAGTTTCACTTCTTCCACGTCTCTCCACAATATTTGCTTCAGAGTGGAAGGATGTACTCCGTTCTTTTCTTCTATATTTTTCATTCAATAGACTATCTGAAAAAATGCCCATTGAGACCTTCCCATCAAGGACTGAGTTGTTGAGCGTGACCACTAATGTATCACAGTTTTTAAGCAACAAACTCAATAGCAGAAATGCTTGCAACTCATCATCTATCATCATATCTATCTTTGTCAATTGATTAACAATACCCTTGAATGAATTCAAGTGCTCTATCATGCTTTGGCCATCTCTATAGTCGAGTTTCACCAGCCTTCTGACAAAAGATGCTTTATTTCTGGGAGTTTTCTTTTGAATCATAGATTCAAGTTTCGACCATAACTCATATGCATTTGTGTATGTGGACACATGCTCAAATAAAATTCTATCAATATACTTCTGAATCATGGGAACAGTTTTTCGATTCGAAAGCTCCCAATCTCTATCACCCTTATCTTTTGGCTTGTCTTTGCAAGAAATAGGCTCATGCATATCATTCTAATATAAATGATCCTCCATCATGGGCTTCCAATAGGAATAGTTGTCAGCTGCCAACTTGAATATATCTCCATCAAATGAGATATTAGTGGCTCCTTCCATCTTGGACTACATAGGCTAAGCTCCCCGAATGAACCTGGGAGCTCTGATACCACTGTTGGGAAATTTAGAACCAATTTCCCTCCTCTGTGTGATGCAAAATGGGCACTTGCAGAAGCAACAAGTGTATAAAGAAAATAGACAAAAGTAGAAGAATAACACCAATAATTTTTAACGTGGAAAAACCTCCTCAATGTGAGAAGGAAACAACCACAGAACCTAGTCTAGAAAATATCTCCACTATAGAAAGTAGGATTACAATATTTGAATCTCTCTTACAAAGAGGATAACACTCAATCTCACCAAAAAAGGATGGAAATACAAACTCTCTCTAGTATCTCACTATGAATACAAATTTCACACAATGTGGATATAAACTCTCTCACTTTCTCTCTATGTTGTCCTTTCCCACTTGCTTGTTGTTTCTCTTCCTCACAAGTCCCCATATATAGTGAAGGGGAGGAAGGCTCCATCATAAAGATATAATGGATGATTGATTGTTGTCTTACTTTTCAAGACACCTTGAAAAGTGTTACTCCAACTTTCTAAGTTAGACTTTATAATTCTCAAGACTCGGGGAATAATTCCAAGACCTTGGAATAGCTATCATTGAATTATTCAATGGTTCATCTACCAAGATTCAGTGGTCTTGCTTCCACATCAATCAGGAAGGATTTCCAATAGTTATGACTTGTAATAGTTAACTCTTTGGCCTGGAGTTTACTCATATACTTTTAGTACTAAGAGAATTGTCAATGTTTCCTCATTTCTAGCCCTGTTGAAAATGATATTGTCATCCGCAGGAAAAAGATGAGAATTCGGAGAAGCTTTGCGAGTTATTTTAACTAAAAGTCCTTGTTGAGAGTTGAACGTCTGAGGTACACATCATGGCATAAGATAAACTGACTCCAAAATAAGTTGGTGCATATCTTTTTCAAAACTTTTACATATTGTGATCCTCGCATGAATAAAATAAAAAACAAATGTTTCAAGGGCCCGTTAAGTTGAAAACCCAAAAAGGGCGACTTAAGCAAAAATTAGGGACACTAAAAGAAAATGAAGTACCTCTCAAAGCATAGTATGTCAATTATACATCGCCAGAAACTGGGGCAGAATTTTGGTTGGTTCAAGAGAATACATCAAGTAACACAATCTCCTTTGAAGAAGTCACCATTAGATTTATAGAGATGGGACAAATTATGAATGGCTCAAGAAATCCATCAAATAACATCAGTCTCCTCCAGAGGAACCAATAGAAAGACCGGAAACTGGGGCAGATTTTGGTTAAAAATATATATTCCCTTAAATTGGGGAAATCTCGGAATTAGTCAAAAGGTTTGGGTCAGGGTTTTGGCTTAAGACGAGCTTGTATGATCCTCATTTTCAGAAAGCTAAAAGGAGACGAATAAATTTGGTTTTTTATATATGCTTTGGTGTCTTTTAATATGCAAATCATTCTCTAAGCAAAAATACACAATTTACAAAAAAGGCTTGATCAAAGTTTTTCAGTCCATCCTGATGCATGGTGCTTAAAAAGCGTGAAAGGGGGACACAAACACGAACCTCGACAAAAGCAAGATCCCGATTTCTTACCAAATGTAAGCGGATATAATGTTTAGGGGTGTTGTAGAAGCATTATATGGCTTTCCAATAAGCATAAACAAGCATGCATAATCATATCATTCAAAGCACAATCATATCTATAAACGAACTCCGACATAAACCTCATGCTTCACAAACCAACCATCGCATATAACCCTTTTACATAAATATTACATTCATGCATTCAAATTGTGTATTCCCTAAATCGTCTGACAACATGGGTGCCTCAGCAAATCCCTAAATCGTTTGGCAACACGGGTGCCTCAGCAAATCCCTAAATCGTTTGGCAACACGGGTGCCTCAGCAAATCCCTAAATCGTTTGGCAACACGGGTGCCTCAGCAAATCCCTAAATCGTTTGGCAACACGGGTGCCTCAACAAATCCCTAAATCGTTTGGCAACACGGGTGCCTCAACAAATCTCTAAATCGTTTGACAACACAGGTGCCTCAACAAATCCCTGAATCGTTTGACAGCGCGGGTGCCTCAGCAAACCCCTGAATCGTTTGGCAGCACGGGTGCCTCAGCAAATCCCTAAATCGTTTGACAACACAGGTTCCTCAACAAATCCCTGAATCGTTTGGCAACACGGGTGCCTCAACAAATCCCCAGTCCACGACAAAACGCGGGAACTGCCTCAACAAATCTCTAGCCCATCAGCAAGGCATTGATATGCTTCATCAAAATTCGAGATCTTCACAATGCATTTTTCTGAGCCTTAACAAAAATAGCGTTCATTTCTTTACCGGTTACTTACCATGATATCTTTCAAATCTTGTTTTGTTCACTATCAGGTAAGTAACAAGTAAAGAGGGGCAGTTGTGAACACTCAAATTTTGTCCGACCCAAAAAAAAAGCCCAAAATGTTTAAATTGAAAATAATAAATTTTTTATACTTAATTTAGGTTAATAAATAATAATTACAATCATAAGTAATAATTTTAAATTTAGGTTGATAAGGTCCCTAAATCTAAGTAATTGGGTTAACCGAAAATATAACAAATGATAATGCTAAGGTTCCTATATCTAAGTGGTTGGGTTAACCGGAAATTCAAAATAATAAAAGTAACTAAAAAGAATTAAATTAAAATAACTCTAAAAAGCCCACAATCATTTTTCAAAGAAAAAGGGATAAAAATAATATTGTATCATTAGTTTATTCATTTTTTTGAATTTTATTATAAAATAAGTAAAGAATAATTAAGAATTTTTATTTTATTTTTGTAATTAAATTCGAATTTTAAAATAGAAATAATTGAAATGTTCTTAAAAATCACTTCTAAATACCAAATAAACAAAAAAAATTTATATTTTATTTTTAGAAAATATAATTTTATAAAATTAAAGCATACTCAGATAATTATTTATTTATTTTTTCGGAATTTATAGAATATAAAAGTAATTAAAATATAATTTAATTATGTTTTAATTTGATTTTTCAAAATAATGGATAAATACTAAGTCAAAATCTGTCTTAATTGGTGGTTTAAATCCCATAAAAGTAGTGTTATTGGCCCAAAAAACTAGGTTTCAGTTAATCAAAATTTAAGGGGTTAGGGTTAATTAATTTCATTATAAATAGGGGTTAAGGTAAAAAGAATTTTTTTCTTCATCACTTTGCTGCGTCCAAAAAAAATCAGTGATAAGAAAATTACTCTGCCAAAAAATAGCCATTATAGCTATTGTGTAAGAGAGAGTTCTTTTTTATTCAAAGTGATTCGATGCAACCACGCCCACAGTAACACTGTGCACTCACTGCGTCTCGCCATCTTAGCCGTAGGATCTGCATACTTTTCCTCCATCACGTTGACCCAGAGCTGCGTCCAATCATAGGGCGAAAACACACTGTGGTTTCACTGTGACGCGCCACACAGGATCATCTTCCGTGTAGACCACAGGATCCGCTGCGGACAGGCTTACCGCAAGCTTCTGTGCAACCCCCAGGACAACCAACCCACACGCGCCACGTGGCCAGGCGTGGTAAACCCCCCAATCCCCTATAATCTGCATTTGACACGTGTCAGGCTCTTTTCCATCCACTACACAGGATCAAATCCCTCCCAGTGTTAAATAAAAGGCACTTCTTCTTTGTAAGCAGGTATAGTTTTAGTTTTTTTATCATTTAATTATTTTACATGGTATTTGTTTATGATCCCATTATTAAAATATAAAAATGATTTTTATGAACTAATAATTCATTGATTAATATTTTAGCAATGTAAAAAACATTAAATACTAGAATTTTAGGGATAATAAGTAAGCATAAAAATAATTAGTATATCATTATTTTATGGGTAATTAATATTATGTTTTATCAAATTTTACCATTTTTTTATTAATTTTTTTATTTTGTAATTATCCATCAATTGTTAATAAAGAATAATAATCTTCTAAAAATTAATTTAATAAACATTTAAAATGTGAAATAAATCACTTTAATGTATTTTTCAATTAAATTAAGTATTATCCTACTCATGTAAATAATCTATAAATTTTTTATTATATATATATATTAAGGTTTTAAACCATACCTTTGAATTGAAAACTTAACATTTTTAAATAAACATACCTATAAAGTACCTTTCAAAAAATAAATTAATGTTGAGATTTAATCAAAGATGGAGAGAAGGTCGCCCTGGAGGTCTCTTTCTTCTCATACCATCTTCGAAAGGTTGCGCTACGCCGTTTCTTTTCAATCGATTAAATCTCAAAAATTAATTCATTCCATTTTCTAAAATAACCAAATAAAAACTATTTTTCAATAATAAACAACACTTAAAAAATATACTTTTTTTTTACTAGAAGTACATTTCCCTTAATTAAAATACACTCAACCAACAAACCATTTTGTACTTAAAGAACTACGTAAGCCTTGATCCCCTTAATAGGGGTACGTAGGACCAAAGTCAATATTGTCAGGCTCAATAATAAAAATAATTATTTTTCCTTCTTAATAATTGATTAATTAATCCGAAAATTTAATAATAATAATAATAATAATATTAATAAAGTCATATTTTTTAATGAAGGGTACCGCTTAAGGCGAACGGATAGGGTGTTAATACCTTCCCTATCTTGTAATCGACTCCCGAACTTGAATATCAAAAATCCAAAAGCCCAAGGTAATTAGGCTTAAAAGATTTTTCTACATTTTTAACTATAAAATGTAGTGGCAACTCTAAACAAAGTCGTGCAGCCGAAAATCGGGGCGCGACACAGTTATTGTTATTAAGTTACTTATTTGTCTGAATAGTTGGGATAATCATCCACTCGTTGGATCCTCAAGTTCCATAGTTCTTGTGAACCAATCATTTTCACCCGAGAGAATGGAATTAGGAGGAATTGAAAATGGGTAGCGATTTTGATGATCAAATCTCTCTAGAACCCGACTCCTGGTTCCCAATTGAAACTTTGACCACAAAATGCTTTGAATCGAGCAACAGCAACAACTTTTTCGTCCCAATTGGGCACTTCATTTGGGATGAAAAACCTAACATTGTATATGATGAAAGATTAGTACATCTCCATTAGATATTTCAGTCCCATCATGACCCTCGCATATTGTTAAGTGGTACTTTATAAGGAATTTTCGTCAAATGTAATGTTTAAATGTATTTAGCATCATTATGTAAGGTATATAGCGATAGACATAATTGTTACGAAAGTTATTGTATAAATACATAAAATCTTATTTTCATTTTTATGATGGGCAAAAATAAGAAATAAGAAAATTGAAAATGCATCACCCTCACTGGAAGAGAATGTTTGTCTTATAAATAGAGATTATGGTCCTCAATCGTAGACTAGACAAAAGAACCCATATGTTCCACTATGAATATGCATTTGCATACAAGGATAAAGGGCATGAAGTTGGTGGATTTATCATGAAGGATGTATAATGTTCATTCACCATATTCTCTATGAATATATTAAGGTATGCTTCTGCTGTAGTTTTATATATCTTCTTGATGATTTGACATTAAAGATCTTGACTATATATGATGATAGTGTTCATTATTTTTAGTATATATTATGTATGTATACAATATAAAGTCTCTCACACCATTTGAAGTCTCTATCTTAATTTTTTTCCCTATAAGTAGTATCAGAGCCACTTTCAGGTCATGTTAATGGGAAATAATATTTATTTTCAGTTATCAAGTCATCATTTTGAGAAAATAGTTAAATTGTCTTTCTACAAATTCATTGTTTTATAAAGATGTCATGTTAGAATGAAACTTTGTTATTCCAAGGTTTAGAAATTTTGCTATTCAATTTGTTTGGTTCTAAACTCATGAATCCAAATACTATCAATTTAAAATTAAACCAGATGAATGCAAAGGAAAAAAAAAATTCAAAATAAATTTGCAAAGTTTTGGTTTTGTTCATGGTTATGTAATGTCAAGAAGATTAGTCTGTGAATAGTATATGAAATGGTTGTGGTTTTAGTTGAAATATCATTTAATTGCCATTACTGTCTAATAATTGGTCTATAGTTGTATTGGTTTGGTGAACCGTGAACCTATGGCAACCTGTAGGCCATTTGTGATTGGTTGCAGTGGTTGATCAGTGCTTTGATTATTATTTATGTAGTTCAGGTTCTACTCCGGTGAATGTATATGGACTGTATTAGTCTGAAAGGTCAGAACATTTCCATGCATGTGCATTTATCTTTCTTTTGTATATCCACAACCTTTTCAGTTGTATATTGAATGGTGGCCACATTTATGAAAACAAATTTTTGAGGTGGTGAGTTTGGCCCTCGTGTTGGTGGTGGGGTTAGCTTTGATTCTGGGTATGGACCTTGAACGACAATGATACACAGTCCACCAGAGATAAAGATGAAGAGCAGGTAGTAAATAAGTATTTGTCTGATAAACTTGTGCTTACATTGCCCATTCGTTCACCCAAAGCAAGAAGCTCCTCATAAGGCATTTCATCAATGTCCAAGCTCATATCTTTGTGGTAGTCTACATGTAAGGCAACATCAACTTAGAAGAAGGGCATGGGAGAAAGACTACAACGTCTATAGTTGCCTCACGCATTCCTCCTTTACGAGGTTGGTGTTAGATTAATTTAACAACTAAATGACCCATGTACTAGGAGTTATTAATCTGAATTAAAGGGTTTAATGTGATTGGTTGGTTATTAATGAATGAGATTAGTGGGGGTGTTTTGGTTAACTCTCTCATCTCACTTCATAGGTAGTTTCCTGCATAGTGGAAAAGCATCAGAATAGTCATATCATTGTTTGCACTCTTATGAATAGAAATACAAAATGAATTAGAGAAGCATTACTAACTGATTAAGGAAGGTGTGATGCTATACAAAAAGGGGAGAATGGAAAGAAGAATATTGAGTTCTTAACCATCAAGGAATGTGTAACACCGCGAATTTTACGAGTTTGAATTATAAGATTTTACTAATATTTTCATTAATTATATATTCGAAAATGAATTTCTGGAAATTTTTAGACAAAACTCTAGTTGAGTTTTATTCTTGAAATTTTATTTCCGATTTTATGGTAAATTTTGGTAATTTTCTGAGACAGTCGGTTCTGGACCACTGTCGGGGCCGAATCCGCCCGGTACGGCTCAAAAAGTGTCTTTTTGAGTTCCGTAACTCGGAATCGAATTCCGATCGCGTCGTTGGATTCGTAATTTAATTTCGAGTCAAAATAGACTCTGATTACACTCATACCTATTTTCTAAATATTTTTCACTCGGAATGCCGAAATCCGAAATTCTAATCGAATATTAGGATCGGACGATTTAAAATACCCGATCGAGTATTGGCCGATTATACTCGGGAATGTTTATCACACGTGTCCGCAAGGTGATCATTACACATTGGGATGAGAGATTTGACTTCCATAAAGCAAATCTCCCATCACTTTCACCATATCTCATGAGCTCATCATTAGCCACCCTATGAGATTTGTCCTTATTGCCTAGGGAAAATCTGATTTCCCTCTCTCCTTAAACCCTCACACTCCACACTTCACTCACTCACTTTTGCATTTTCAAAGAGAATGTAACTCTCTCCATTTTTCTCTCATTTTTCTCAAGTCTTCTTCCATCTTCAATCCTTGATCTCTCAACATTCAACCAATTGATGTTGATGAGATTTAAGTATGTTGTTCATGAGCATGTTAAGAACATATTCAACCGTTGAAATTTTCTAAAACGCTTTCTAACTCATTTTCTTCTCAAAACCGAAAATGATGATGTTCTTGAACTTATGAAAATATTTTGTTGAAACCATGAACCACTTGTGTTCATGGAGTTTTTATAATATATTACTTCATATATTTATTGTTTTAGCCAAATGGGATGATGATAAAATCAAAGGAACCTTTAGGAAGTGTTTTGTAAAAAGGAAAATGTATGTAATTCTATTTGTTTTTAGCCTTAAACCATGGCTTGGAACAAGTTGGAAAATAGAAATCTTTTGTTAAAAAGGATGTTAAGGTTTATGAGTACATGAATGCCTCACAAAACTCTTATATGATACTTTGAATGACTTACTTTAAAGTGGTAAGATTATCAAAGAATGTCTTAAATCGGAATATGGAGTTTTAAGTATTTTGGTAACGATTTTAGAAATATCGGAAACTAATGGGTTTTTATTGTGGTAGTTACGAAGATTTCGGTGTTCGAACCTTGAAACCAAACCAACCGTAGTTGACAAGTAAAAGCACGCTTCATTAAGGTGAGAGAGAACACATCGTGACATAGTGGTGTCCGAATATGACACCCGGATCTCCTAAACCATCTCAAAGGTTTTGGAGTTAACTTGGGTTTTAAGAAACCCTATGTTTGAATATATATGATTGTTGATGAAATGTGTTGAATATTGTATATGAATGTTGTTGGAAACTTTTCTAGGTGCATGTGATTGAAAAATCATGTTTAAATGTGTTTCGGTTGTTAAAAAGGGCAAAAATTGGCATTCTGTCTTGTTTCTGTTACCTGGGCGAACAAGGCGTCGCCGGGGCGAGCAAAAACCCGATTGGGCGAAAAAAGAAAAAAAAATTTCCAGGATTTTCGCCTGGGCGAACAAGGCGTCGCCGGGGCGAGCAAAAGTCCGCCCGGGCGAGCAAAACCCCGATTGGGCGTAAAAAAAAAAAGAAGAATTCCAGGATTTTCACCTGGGCGAACAAGGCGTCGCCGAGGCGAGCAAAAACCCGATTGGGCGAAAAAATAAAAATAAAAAAATTCCAGGATTTTCGCCTGGGCGAACAAGGCATCGCCGGAGTGAGCAAAAGTCCGCCCGGGCAAGCAAAAACCCGATTGGGCGAAAAAAAAAAATTCCAGAACTTAAGGAGTTTCTAGAACTCTCTCGCTTGGGCGATAATACCTTCGCCTGGGCGAGGAGAGCTCCAGTTGATTTAGGATTTAAAGAAGAATTGTCGCTTGAGCGACTGGTCCCCGCTTGGGCGAGG
>NC_032014.1:26783206-26784008 GCF_001865875.1 Lupinus angustifolius
GATCATGTCTTAAATGGTATAAAGATGATGTTGTGAAAGTATTGTTTGTGTTTATGCCTTGTTGGGCAAGTATCCGACTTGATGTCGTGAACTAAGGGGGTATCCTAGTAAGGATGCATGATATCACTGAACAACGATCGACCGACCGTAAGAGGCTTGGTCATGTGACCGTCCAGGAGTATTCGGTGATGGGTTGTTGTAATTGAAATGTTACCTTGAGCATGTACAGTTGATGACTATCGGGTCCCACGAGAAGCATTCCTTGTCGGGAGATGGCTTAAGGATGGGCCGATCATGTGTTTGATTAATACATTTGCATTTGATTCTGATTAAGAATGCATTGCATTGTGACCATGAAGTAGTGGAAAGGAAATGACGGGACGACTTAGAGCACCGTGATGTAAGCAGGGACGACATTGATTGGACGGTGATTCGCCAACAATGTCTTGAGGGAGAGTCTGGGTGAGACGAGTCCCTTGTATTCCTGGGGAGGTACCCTGTTGGATCGGACAGTTCTCACAGGCCAAACTAGGCAATCTCTGACAACCCCGGGATTGCATTCGAGATCCATGAGAGGGATGCCCAGAAAGCGTTTGAACGACCTAGGTCCGGGTAGGACTGTTCTTGCGAGGATATGTTATTTCGGGTGGTACAAAACGACTTGGTATGAGACCTGTACTCTCGATTATTTCCGATTAGGATGTTGGATGGATATTAGTGTAAGGTGGATGATCATGACATATCATGCATACATTATCATTGTGGAAGTGAATCCCCACATGTGAGCTACAATCATTATGTA
>NC_032014.1:26784108-26801930 GCF_001865875.1 Lupinus angustifolius
CCTTGTTGACTTAGTTTGTATGAACTAATTCTGACTTAACCGATTATATGCATTATGTTATTCAGGAAATTGAGAAGCAGGTTAAGTTATCATTCGATAACGATAAGTTGATTTTCCGCATTTGAGTTACTTAAAGTGATGTCCCGGAAAAGGAAGGTTTGAAAAGGAAATAAATTTTATATCTCTTTATTCAAAAAAAAATTTACCCATTTTTCCGCAATGTTTTTTAGAAGTATTTTTCGGGGCATTATAGAATGCATAAAGGGAATACAAAGATGTGAGAACAAAGACAACTAGAAAATATAGCATAAACAAAAAATAAACTAGAATGGAAACAATAATTCCTTAATCTTTTCTTCTTTCACGTATGAATGTCATAACGTTAAAATCATAATTAAAGGGTTATTACAAATTATTAAAGACTCTCATAAAATTGAGAGTAACATTTGGTATCATAGTTTAGGTCAGGAACATTATGGTTTTCTTTGTGTTTCTGGAATTTAATCATATGTACATTACCATAAGGATGTACACTTAGTGCCATAAGGATAATAAACACTACACCAAATTTTGTATATTGTGGAGATTTTTGTGTGGAGGCTATTGAAATCTTCACAAATAAATCAAATAGGGTGGCTAGACAATTAACTAAATATACAATGGGGTTTTTTATTTAATTAGTAGAGGTTTTCAACCTCCACTATCAATTTCCTATTATAAAACCTAAATCCTTCATTCTTTCTCATTCTTTTCCATTCTTCTACACTGAGTTTCTCTTGCACACATAGGTTCTCTTCCACGCAAAGGTTATCTTCCATACTAAGGTTACAATATTTCCATTCATTTCGATTTCTTTGTGTTTGTGCTCTTCCATTCGTCAACAATAGGTTAGCATTATAAACAAGTGAAATTGTTAGGGATTAGGGTTTTTTGTTTGGTTTGATTTTTTGGTTGATTATTGTTTTGAATTTTCTCTACATTTGTGCTCTTCCATTCTCTGTGTTTGTGTTTTGAATTTGCTGCTTGAAATTGTTAGGGATTACGATTTTTATTTAACTAAATCCTATATAGTGTAAGTGTATTAGTGTATTTATTCCTTCTGAGCTGTAGGATTCTTGCCAATTTCTTCATTCCTCACAAAACTTCCTCTAATTTTTGGCCTACTGTCGGCCAATGTCTTCCTGCAAGCATACTGATTCCAAGAAGAAAACAAGTTATATGTACAACTTTCCAAACATTTATAACATAAAGTGCAAAGAACTTTGGGTTATTAAAATAAAAAATAGTTTGGAAGATGTTAAGATTGGATATTCACAAGTCTAGTATAGTAGTGAACCATTAGAGTAGAGACCATACAACAGTACACCATAGTGGAAGAGTAACATAAAAGATACATGGTTAATAGTATGCCTAATTATTATCATTGTTGGTAACCTTGTTCCAAATAGTTTCTGCATAAGTGTGTTTATTCCTTTAACAAAGAGTAGAGTCTGCAACACCCTCCAATAATAGTCATATTATGTTTAGCTCAACACACTTATATTTTAACACAAAACAAGATTATAAGAATAAAAGAAGCCAAACGTCTTACAAGATTAATTCTCTGTGTTGAGTGTTGAACTGTTGAGATACTGTTTTTAGTTTTCAGTATGTTAAACCATAATTGAAGTCAAGCGTCTTGCAACTTCCTACTTTTATTGTTGATCCACTTCCTGATGGCATGGATAGGGTAAATATGTTTTCTACTTTTGCTGTCAATTTTTTTGGTTATATTCAGCTTTTTCAAACTTGTTTTTTGGCCTATACTTGACTAATATCAAATTTACAAACTCTCACAATAATGTTACTAACTTTCATTACACTAGGAGGGAAAAGTGAGATCGTTGCTTATTTTAAAATAATATGTAATACATTTCAATCTGTTGCAACTTATGTGTGAAATAAGATGAACATATTTCGCTAATTAACCTGTCTAAAAGTATTGACAAAAAAGAGGCAAAAGGAGAGGAAGAAATCCTGCCTGAGAATTTTGTTGTATTCCAGACTTAGTTTTTGTTACCATGTATCTCCTAAATTCCTAATCATAAATAGAGTTTGGTCTTGTAAAAGTGATTAGGCTATAGAATATTATCATCATGACTCAAGAAAAACCAAAACCACTTTGAAATTTCAAACTTGTCCATAGTGGCATATTCACTGTTTCTAATGCTACTACAAAAGTCTTTATGATTGTGTAACCATATGACGTTATATATGTTATATATAAGTTATGTGTTGAGATATTGTTGAGTATTCCTATATTGTAGATAAATCTTCTATTTGATTGAGTTTTTATGCGTATACTAATATGAAGAATTGTAGATAGACATTAATTTGTAGAACAAAGGGGTGAGTATTCCTATATTGTAGTATTTTCATTCTAGTTTATTTCCTTGTCACGTTTTAAGACATTTCCATTTGCTTCATTTTACTGTCACTGCTATTTTCATTCAATTCATGACAATATATTCAACCTTATCTTCTCACGTGTAATTTTAATATTTGATAATAGTAATTGTTGTAGTTTACCTTCCAGTTTCATCTAATTAAGTGTAGTTTATTTTATTCATATGACTACAATATTAGAGGCGTCAGAAATCATATGATGACTTTCACAAAGAAATTGTGTATGTGTGTCTTGTTTTTGAACTTTGTATTGTGAATGTACTTTAATTTTTGCCTCATCCTAATGATTTCGTATTCAAAATGTTTAGGTATATATTGTAATGGATAAAACTTGGATTTCTAAGCCACACAATACAGTTGACTACTTAATTAGTTTAAGTCAGTTCTTAGATTTTGCTTTTGAGAATGGAGCTGTTGGAGATACAAATCGATGTCCATGTCTCAAATGTGGGTTTCTGAAATGGCAAACTAGAGACATAGCTTATGACCACTTTCTTAAGAAACCATTTCCCCTCAATTATGTTATATGGAATCTTCATGGTGAAAAGCAAGTATTGCACTCTACTACAACTGAAGATGTAATGCAAGAAGCTTGTCATTATGAAAATCCAATGGAGACAATGATGAATGATAAATTTGGGCATTATAGACAACAAGTCAATAATGAAGGTGTATCGGAATAATGTGGCACAAAAGAAATACTAAATGAGGGGCCAAGGGAAGATCATAGATTCATTGATGTGTTTCTAGAAGATGGAAATCATAAATTATATGAAGGGAGCAATTATACAAAATTGGAGTTTATAATTAAATTATATCATATAAAGGTTTTGTGTGGATTAAGTGACAAAGTGATGACTTTGATATTAGATTTGTTGAGAGATGCATTTGAAGAAGTGAAGTTGCCTCCTTCTGTTTATGAGTCAAAGAAAATCATTAACAAACTTGGTCTTAACTACACCAAGATAGATGCATGTCCAAATGATTGTACGTTATATTTGGGAGATGGTGAAAAAGACTTGGATGCATGCAAACATTGTGGTAAATCTATATGGAAACCCAATAAGAAAAACAAGGTTGCAACAAAGGTTTTGCGCTACTTTTCACTCAAACCAAGATTGGAGCGATTGTTCAGGTGTTGTAAGACTGCAAAGCATATGAGATGGCATGCTTCAGAAAGCAATAAAGATGGATTGATAAGGCATCCAAGAGATGGTGAGGCGTGGAAGACATTTAATTTAATGCATCCAAATTTTGCTTCAGATCCTCGAAATGTCCGCTTAGGCCTTGCTACAGATGGTTTTAATCCATTTGGAACACTTAGTTCTACCTATATCATTTGGCCGGTGTTCTTAACTCCATATAATCTTCCTCCTTGGATGTGTATGAAGCACACTTCTTTCATTCTATCAATGATCATTCCCAGCAAGCACACACCTAGAAACAATATAGATGTGTACTTACGTCCCCTTGTAGAGGAGTTGAAAGAGCTATGGATGATGGTGTGGAAACTTTTGATTCTTCATCAAACAAAACTTTTAGAATGCGGGCATCTCTTATATGGACAATTAGTGAATTTCCTGGTTTAGGCATTTTATCTGATTGGAACACGCATACGGGTTTAACTTGTCCTACTTGTAACTTTGATGCAGAACCGTGTCGTCTTCCTCATAATAGTAAGTGGTGTTTTATGGGTCATCGTCGCTTTCTAAGTAGAAATCACAGATTTAGATTGATTCATGCTCGCTTTGATGGAAGCACTAAGGAAAGAAATCCACTATCAAAATTATCACAATCTGATATTCTTAGGCAGGTGGAAAATATTAATGTTACAATTGGGAAAGGAGCAAAGTTATGGTAGTGGAAAAAGATCTAGAGAAGAACCTAAGCAATGGAATAAAAGAAGCATATTCTTTGAACTTCCATATTGGGAGTTTAATTTGTTGCGTCATTGTCTAGATTTTATATATATTGAAAAAAATATTTTTGACAATATCATATATACTTTGCTCCATGATAGGTCTAAATCAAAAGACAATCTCCAAGCTCGAAAAGATTTGAGAGAAATGGGCATAAGGTCTGATCTTTGGCCGAATGATAATAATAGATATAACCTTGCTTGGTTTTCAGTAACTCGTGACAACAAAAAGTTATTCCTCAAAGCTTTGAAGAATGTTACGGTACCAGATGGTTACACAAGTAACATTTGCAGATTTATTGATGAGGAAAAGCAAAAAAATATTTGGGTTGAAAATCCATGATTGCCACATTATTATGGAACAATTGCTACCTCTAGCAATTCGTAACTTGTTGCCGAACCATGTTACTACAACCTTAGTGGAGTTCTGTTAATTTTTTAGAGTCCTTTGTGGTAAAAGCTTAAATCTTTATGAACTTCATACACTCCAAGAACAAATTGTAGTTACACTTTGTCACTTGGAGATGTTATTCCCACCATCATTCTTCACTGTTATGGTTCACTGAACTGTTCATCTCATAGAGGAAGCAAGACTTGGGGGTCCAGTGCATTATCGATATATGAATCCTGTGGAGAGGTAAAACATTACTACGTTATGTTCATATATATTATAAATATCATTTATTATTTTCTCTAATTATTCATGATTCTTGTAGAGAGTTGGGTTATTTAAAATCATTTGTCCGATACATGGCGCAACCAGAAGGTTCCATAGCCGAGTGTTACTTAGTAGAAGAGTCTCTTAATTTTTGTTCTCGATACATTGAAGATATAGAGACAATGTTCAATAGACCTAGACATGTTCGTGATGACCTGAGTGATAAAGAGCCTTTGTTTGTATCATCTATCTTCCCACAAGTTGGTAAACCAATAGGAGCTTCCTCAATGTTCACTTTCACTTAGACGCACAAACTTCAAGCTCATCGATATGTGCTTCTAAATTGTGCAATAGTCACACCGTTTGCAGAGTAAGTAAATGAGATAAAATCTAAGTGATTTACTACTTGAAATATAATATTAAGTTTTTAAATAGCGAGTTTAGAGAATTCATAAAAAGGAGTTCAAGGGGAAGGAATCCTTCAACTACAAATATAGAGAAGAGAGTCAACAAAGAATTTGTTGATTTGTTTCGAAGGAGGGAGAGTGACCAACTTGTGGTCATGTTTTTATTTGTCATACATACTAACTTTCAATTCTAACTTACATATTTTTTTAAACTTAGATTATGAACCCAAACACAATAAATTCAATGTCTAATGATCTGAAGTTTCTAGCACGAGGCCCGTTAGACATTGCAAGAAGATTTACTGCTTATAATATCAATGGGTTCAAATTGGGAGAAAATGGAGTGCGAGTAGGAAACGATTATGGGATGAGTTCTCTGATCTAGCCAAGACTAGAGATGAAATCATAAGAAATGTTCCAATTGGCATAAACAAAGATCAACGGACTCATTTTGTTCACTATCGTCTGAGACCATCAACTATGGTATATAAATTGACATTACTTTCGTTGTTTGATTTTTTCTATAGCTATTTTTATTTGATTAGTGTGTGAATGTGTAATTGTTTTTCATAGGAACTTAGTAGGAAAAAGAAAGAAATTCGAAAGAAGCAAGTAATTCCACATACTGGTGGTTTCAAGCCTAATTCAAGAAGAAGGCGTGAGATGGTAGCGATACTATCATGTTACTCTTTATTTATTTAGACTTTGCACTTATTACTTTTTATTTGTTTAGAAAAGCTCAAATTTGAATTAAGTTTTCTATATTTTAGATGGTGAATGGGAAGCCACCAGGTCGTGGAAACTTATACGTTGCCACTCAAATAGCGCAGGTTAAAAACCTCCTCAAATAGTGGAGGTCAAAAACCTCCACAAATAAACCGCTGCGAATTTATAGGTACATGAGGTTTTCTAAAACCTCCGCAAAATGCTTCGAGCGATCATAACTGTAGCGGTTTTTGAAACCTCCGCTATTTATATTGTGGAGGTTAAAAACATCCGCGAATCGCATAAAAAAACCTCCACTAAATACAAAATCTGTTGTAGTGAAATTTGATTTGTTTTATTAATTATGATACATATCTTGATCGTATAAATGTTGATTATTGCATGATATTAATTACATTTAAGATTAAGATATCATAAGGGTAATAAATAGAGTTTGTTAATTAATTATGATACATATATTGATCACTCAAATATGAATTATTAATAGTGTGTATTTAATGATATTAAAGTTTTAAATATAATTGTTTGTGATCGTTTATCCATAGATAACATGCATATTTAGAGAATGTGATTAACTACTAATTAAAGAATAATATTAGGAATCATTAAAAATGTTTAATGCATTTAAATTTTATCCAATGATTAATTAAGTGTATGAATAAAAGATTAGTGTGAATACTAGAAGGTCTATTCAAAGTATTAAAGTATGAGAATGCCTTATTTAAGCTTCATTCGATGCATTCGCCTTAGGCAACAAATGTGTCAAGTTCGACAGACTGAATTATAATGATTGGTTCGAACAGATCCAGTTCTCATTGGGTGTGATAGAGTTGAACTTGACCATCATTATGGATCATGTGCCAACCATAATTGAAATTAGCTTAAAGTCTGACAAAATTTTATTGGAGACTATAGAGCAGACAAAAACGTTGAGTCTTTATTTGATGAAGATGTCAATCTCTGACACTATCAAGTCGTCTATGTCTAAGACAGATAATGCTAGGAAATTTATTAGGATGATCAAGGAGTACTTCCAATCAACATTACTGGTAAGTCTATGGTGGGAAACCTCATCACATAGCTAACGACCAAAAGTTTGACTAGTCACATCCCATTCATGATCATGTAACAAGGATGGCAAATTTCGTTGCAAAAATGAATGATGTGATAATGGAAGTAACAAAAGTATTCTTAGTACAATTCATTATTAACTCTCTTTCTATTGAGTTTGGCCACTTCTATGTGAACTACAACACCTAAAAGAGAAATGAAATTTTCAAAAAATAAAAGTCATTATGGTTTAAAAGAAGAGGAGGTTAAAGAAAGTTATGAATGAATTCATTAACTTGTCTATTCAAGAGTCATCTAGAACCAGCAGACCCATACCAAACAGTAAGGACAAAGGAAATGGGAAGGAAAATATCCTCATTAAAGAAGGGAAAATTCATAAAGAGAGAAAGTGCATCTTTTGTAAGAAGACTATGCATTATAAGAAGGATTACCCTAAAAGAAAGAAATGATTTGAAAAAAAAGGTAAACATTTTGTTTCCATTATAGATAAATCATATCTTAGTGAGGTTCCTAATGAAACTTGATGGTTAGAATCTCATGCAACAACTCATATGTCGCATATTATGCAAGGATTCCTTTCAATCCAAACTTATGAAACTGAGAAGTTTCTATACATGGGGTACAAAATGAAGGCACAAGATAAAAATCACATATAAATGAGAAAAGCTTCAAAGGTCCTATACCTGAAAATGTCATGAGGTGTTCGGAAATGGTTGAAATAGTTGAACAGGAGGATCACTATGACTATAGCGTTTGATCATGGAGTTGAGACATACATATTGATCCTAGATAGTGGAAACTATTTAGAACTATAAAAGTGTCTTTATATTCCTAAATGTGCCATGAATTTGATTTCTATTGTTAAGCTAGATTTTATAGGTTTTAATTTCAAGATTGACCATTCTAGTTTTCATTTGTATAAACATTCATACTATTACAGTATTGGTACGTTAATAAATGATTTATATTGCTTCAATCTTGATTTTAATTTGAATGTATGTTTATTTGAGAAAAACTTGTATGGAGACATATACAATACATAATATTTAGAGACAAGTTCATTTATGTTTTTTGCTGCTGTCATTTATGACTAAATTTTAATTAGAATTCAATTTTTAATGTGTTGTCAAGATTATATTGGTTGTCTCTACATACATACGTCTCCACACAAGCTCTTCACTCCTTATTTATTGTTGAACATGATGCTAGTGGTAAGTTTAAAGTTTTTTAGAAGAACTCTACTTACTTGTGGCATTAAAGATTAGGCTATATATCCAAAGAAATGATATGAGGTTAATAAAAAGTGAGATTTTACCTTTTTTGGATTTTGGCAAATGAGATGTTTGTTTAGATTACATTAAAGGAAAATAAATTAAACACATATCAAATAACCTAGCCACAAGAAGAGCATTCTTCTTGAACAAATACACACAGACATTTGTGGTCCTTTTGATGTTCCATCTTGGGGTAGTGAGAAGTAACTCATGACTTTTATAGATGATTATTCTTATTGTTACCTGTATTTGTTGCATGAAAAATCCCAATCAATGGATGCCTTCAATGTATTCATTGATGAGGTTGAAAGGCAACTCGAAAAGAAGGTTAATGTTGTGAGGTTAGATAAATGTAGTGAGTATTATGGAATGTAGAAAGGGCTATTACATGATGTAAAAAGAAATTCTGTAATAATTTTGAAATAAAGGATATGAATAAGGCATCCTATGTGATAGGAATATAAATATTCTATGATATATAACAAGGATTGTTGGAATTGTCTCCCAAAGGATATATCAATAAGGTATTAGAGAGATTCAATATAGCAAAGTGTTTCACATAGATAGTTCCAATCCAGAAAGTGGACAAATTTAGTGAAAAATAATGTCCAAATAATGATTTGGATGGTAAGGAAATGGAATTTATTTCATATGCATTAGTAGTTGGAAGTTTAATACAAGCATATGCATGCACTCAACGAGTATCAATTTTGTTGTTGGAATGTTAGGTCCGTATAAAAGTAACACTAGAATGGACAATTGGAAGGCTACAAAGAAGGTACTAAGATATTTGCAAGGTGATAAGGATCAAATGCTCATTTACAAAAGGTCATATCATCTCGACGTGATCGGTTATTCAGATTCAGACTATACAGGATTTATGGACTCAAGGAAAAATGCATTTGGGTATGTCTTCCTAATGGTTGGAGGAGCCATTTCATGGAGAATCATAAGACAGACTGTAATTGCTACATCCACCATGGAGGTTGAGTTTATCACAAGCTTTGAGGCCACAAATCATGCATTGTGGCTACATAACTTTCCTTTAGGGATCTACATTATAGATAATATAGCTAGGCCGCTGAAGCTTTATTGTGATACTTTGCAAATGTCTTCTTCTCTAATAGTAACAGGTATTGTAAAGATACCAAACATATGAATTTAAAGTACATGCCAATTAAGGAAGAAGTACGAAAACAAAAAGTGTTTATATAGTATATTTGTACCGATCTAATAGTAGATGATCTGTTAACTAAAGGATTGTCACCAAAAATTTACATTGGCCATGTAGAAATGATGAAATTATAGATAAGTCATTGATATTATGATAGTATTGATGTATATATACATGTACAAATATTTAATTATCATTGTATGACATGTTTAAATTCATTTAAAGTTTACTTTCTCTAATTAGTTTAAGTAATTCATATTAAATAATATACTTATATGGTTTTATTAGATAACTTGGCGAGTTTTTAAAATGTAAATGAAAACTCAAATTAAAATTAATTGAGTTGATTGTGATACATGGAAGAGATCAAACTTCCTAATATAATTTGTGACTATCATAATTCAATCATTTCAATTCAGTTAAGGATGATGACTTGTAATGTTCAATGAAAGTGTGCAATTAAAGTTACTTTATGAATCTTCAAATAACCATATGGACCAAGAAAGGTTTTTAGATTAATTTAATAATTAAATGGTTCATGCGCTTAGAGTTAGTATTTAGTAATATGAATTAAAGTGTCTAAGGTGATAGTGGTTAGCAATTATTGAAGAAGATTAGTAAGGGTATTCTGGTTATCTCTCTCCTCTCATTTCATTGGTAGTTTTCACAAGAGTGAAATTTTATTTTCTCTAATAACTTCTCTTGAATACTTCTATAAATACAACACTTAAGCATAAGAAAACTCATCATTATTTGCACTCTTATATGTAGAAATACAAAGTGAATTAGAGAAACATTACCGGCTAATTAAGAAAGGTACGATGTTGTATAGAAAAGGGAGATTAGAAGAAAGGAATTTGAGTTCTTAACCATCAAGGAACACATAAAAGGAATGTGTAGACATCAGAACAAATCAACCGTAAAACTCAGCATAAACAGAAAAAGAAATTATAATGCAACCATCTATTTATAAATCTTTTCTTATATCACATGTGAATGTCATAATGTTTAAGAATTTAACTAAAGGATTCTTATAAACACCTAAAGGCTCCCAACATGTAAACATAGAGACAGTGTATTCCCAACATGCCTATCTTTTCTCTATCACATCCTTGGATTTACAAGTTTGTGAAGACCTATGAAGCACGGATACGAATACGTGTGTCGGATACGATACGTATCCGTTACGTCAACATATATTTTTTCTAAAATGTAGGATACGATACGTCTAGGGATACGCATATAAAATAATAAAAAACACATAAAATGTGATAAAATTATAAGTATAAATCAAAATATTCAATGGAAATTGAAAATTATTGTCCTCCATAACAAATCTATCTAATCTTAATTTAGTGAAAATGAATCTATCTTATCCTATTTTATTGAAAATGAGTCTATGTATGCTATATTTTACTGAAAACGAATTCATATATCATATATTTTATTGAAAAATGAATCAGATACGTGTCTTGATATTTATTTATTTTATTTTATTTTTCAAATTTTTGGATACTCTACAGATACGTATCCTTCGCGAATCCGGACGTATCCGTGTCGAATACGTGTCGAACACCATGTAGTGATGCACACCACATTTAATTTGCAACAACACCAGTTTCGTCAAAAGACGAGGAACATTCATAAAAAAGAACAAGAACTACACTTAGAATAATCGCTTCCTACAACCGAGGGCTCCACAATAGCATAGCGTTTGCTTTATCTTTCCATCAGAACCCAGGACGCTATCACATAACCATAGCCATAAGTCAACTCCTACAAGAAACTGAAGTTAATGACATTTGTTAAAAAGACTATAGCATAAAAAGGGGCAAAAACAAAATTTCATCCTCTAAGTGTATCTTTATTGTGTGTGTGCTCCATTAATTTTGAAAAGTTAAATAACTCTTGAGATGATTGAGATCAATAGAAGATTGTTGAGATAATAAGAAGAATCTATATGCAATTAAGATTAAATTTAGAGTAAATTATAGTCACATCTCATGAATTTTAGTGAAATTACTTAACACATCCTTTCTTTTTTAAACCTACACAAATCATCCCTACTTATATACATACATTACATTGACTACTACCTCTGTAAGAGAGAAAAATGTAATTTTTAAACAAAAAATGATGACAATTATAATTAAGTCAAACAAAATATGGTATATTGTGAAGATAAGTCAAAATAATATAAGAGTTAGTGTCTATTCATTATTTTTGGTGCGTTACAAACTGCATCAATAATTCTAAGAAGATGTTTAAATCATTTTTGTAGTATATTTTAACTAACCAATATAATGAATAGACACTGACTCTTATACTATTTGGACTTATCTTCACAATATATCATATTTTTTTTAACTTAATTATATTTGTCACTATTTTTTGTTTATGAAATTACACGTATCTCTCCTATAGGGGTAGTCAGTGTAATGTACATATATAATTAGGGGTGATTTGTGTAGGTTAAAAAACGGGAAAGGTGGTTCATATAATTTCATTCAAACTTAGAGGGTGTCAGTATAATTTACTCTTAAATATATGATTACTAAATCAAATCATGTACATGATTAGCATTAAATATATGATTATCAAATCATATCATACATTTATCTTTCAGATTATATTTCCCCAAAAATTAAGTGATTCATATACTTCTACTAAAAATAAAAAATAAAAAAGGTTGAGTGTGTACAAATCACACAGGCAATTCACATGAACAATTTGTCACTATCAATTTGGTAATAGAGCTCACATCTTGTGGACATGACAAAAAAATGAGGAAATCTTAATTGTTCTACCATCCTAGAAACCATTATCAAGGTTGGTTTGTCAACTCTGATCAAACTCTTCCCTTCTTTGTCAAATAACTCTAAGTAGTCTCATTCTTCAGCCATTCTGCTACTTCTATCTATCGGCACTGAACCCCAAATATTCTGGTAATTGAAGGAAGTGACAACTAATCCAAAACAAAAATGAAGCAATGTCACAAGTTGCTTTAGTAAGGAGTAGTCATCAAATTATTTTATTTGACAATGAACATAAAGAGTATTTGTAGTTCAAGGCGATCCAATAATCCGAATCATCCATAGCCACTAAGACCTATACTGATATATCTACAAATTATTTCTCTGGGTCATCTCATGCCTAATCTAAGATATTAGATTTCAGTGTTTCAAATCATATAGCTGGTAGCCCCTCTCTTTTCTCAAAATTAACACAATCCAAAATATATAACTCTTGATAATGACTCTACAGTTAAAGCTACATGAATTAGCCAAGCCACACCTTTTTATCACAACCCAAAATATATCACTTTTGGTACTCATATGTGAAACCTTTTCTCTTGTTGCCAAAATGTCTTCTATCTGTTTCTTCCCATCTATGGTGGCTATGAGAGTTTGACCCTTGCATCAATTGGACATCTAGGGTGCTTTTCTTCATGGAGAGATGTTAGAAGAGGTTTATATGGAGCAACATGGTTTTGTTACTCGGGAGGAGTCTCACAAATTTGTGTACAGGCTACATAAGTCTTTAATCGGCTTAAGTAGTCTCCTAGAGCATGGTTCAGTAGGTTCAACTATGATTTCCAGAACTTTGGCATGATCCGTAGTGAGAAAGATTATTTTGTATTCTATCAACATTCTTCCTTTTGTCAATGTATTTACTTCTAGTTTATGTTGATGACATTGTCATTACTATCAATGATCATGATAGAATTAAACATCTACAGTAACATTTATTTCAATACTTCCAAATGAAAGATTTGGGACTATTGCGTTAGTTTCTTGGCATTAAGGTAGTTCGATCACGTGCAGGTATTGTCATATCATAAAAGAAGTATGCTCTAAATATACTGCAAGATACATGAATTTTAGATTGTAAGTCTATTGATACTTCAACAAATCTTAATGTTAAACCTATGTCAAATTAGGGGAAACCATAATTGGGCCCAGTGAGATATCAAAGAGTTGTAGGTAAACAAAATTATTTGACTATGACTTGACCAAATGTACCATTTGTTCTAAGTGTTGTAAATCAATTTCTTAATACACCAATGACAATCACTAGGATGGAGTTTGAATCTTCGGATACATTAAATGATCTCATGGAAAAGGATTGGTTAATGTGAACAAAAGTAATACTGATATTTTTGCATACTCTAATGTAGATTGAGTTGGCTGCCCAAATGTTAAGAAATTAACTTTAGGTTATTGTGTTTTTATTGGTAGTAACTGTAAGTATTATATGGTAACTGAGAGGAGGTGATTAGTTGATGGGAGAAATTCTCAATTTTTTTTGTTAAGAGTGAAGTTGGAGCGGAATATTGTTGCGGAAATTAACCAAGTTCAACTCAAAATTAAAGAACAAGAAAGGGTAGAAGGTTACATCTAGTACTCTTGTCGCAGAAGAGATTTTTCCATTAGATACTTTGAGTTACAATTACAATTTATTTCCCCGAGACCCTTGCACCTTACACACTCACAAATATCTACCCTTGGAAAACAACTTTTCCAAGTTAACTATTTCCCTCTTCTCACCACACCGTTGTGATGACAAGTATTACAACAAGATGAAGAATGACATCAATGGCATGATTATCGTTTCAAGTATTCTACAATTGTTATTACTTGCAATCCTTTTTTCTTTCAGTATAGTTATTAAACAATTGTCTAATATGTTTCAAAAATGTTAGAAGTTAGCACTTGAAGCAACTTTAGAAAAATCTGAAAGTTTAGAATCAAAGTTGCAAGAGAGTGCAGAAAATTGTTTAACTAAGTTGTGAAAATTTCATGTATCAATTGTTATATTGAATTGGATGTTTCAATGCCTTTAAATAGGCTTCCAATAAACCATTATACCCTTCCATGAAAATGTGACACGATTGGAATGAAACTCATTCACGTTGGACGAAAACTATTCATTCAGACTTGAAAATTTGGTTTCCAACAGCTATGTGTAATCGATTACCACGACAATATAATCGATTACCACGACAATATAATCGATTACCAAAACTTCTTGTCCAAAGTGGTAATCGATTAATTCAATCAATTAAGCGGTTACTCAGTGTCAATTATGTTTTGTAATTGTTTTCTTAGTCAGGTAACATGTTACGTAGTTCTAGTAATCTGTTACCGATTGTCATACAGTTCAGGTAACCTGTTACTGAGATCTAGTAACATGTTACTCAGGTCAATAACTTGTTACTTAGCATTTTGACATTGATTCAAGACTTATCAAATTCTTTTAAAAATAGTTTTGAATTCTTTGAGCCTTGCTACTAAATATAAATTGAGCGTAAGGAGAAAAGTACCTATTGAATACTTAATCTATAATATTCTTGAAGCTTGAAACTTCTATGTCTTCATAGTCTTCTTCCTTTTTATCCTTT
Organism: Lupinus angustifolius; assembly: GCF_001865875.1. Taxonomy (NCBI): domain Eukaryota; kingdom Viridiplantae; phylum Streptophyta; class Magnoliopsida; order Fabales; family Fabaceae; genus Lupinus; species Lupinus angustifolius. The sequence goes on from NC_032014.1 coordinate 26,799,183, forward strand.
TTATGATCTTGGTGTCTTAAAAAAAACTGTACCAATGTCAGGAGCAAGTTCTTCTTCACAATCTCCCTCATTTTGATGATGACAAACCAGCATCTTTTGAAATTTTGGATTTTGGATTTTTCTGAGATTTGGCATACTTCATATAATATGACTTGTTTGACTTTGAATATGCTCCCCCTTTGTTCTATTGTATGTGTCTGAAAAATTATGATAGACAAATAAATCTTCAACTTTTCTCCCTTTTGGCTTCATTAGAAATAAGAAAAGTCAAGTGTCTAATGCAATATATATAGATATAGAAATCAAAGGGTAACAAGATATATTTGACTTGATTAGAAAGTCAAGGTCATAAATTCTTTTTAACTGGAAGAATGAATTTGAATAATATCCAATGCTATAAGATAATGGATTAAACATGACATATCATATCAATGAAACATTTAAAGTAAATAGTTCATATATGACCAAAAATTTAAGATAAAATAATCAACCATAATCCAGATGGTTCAAACAACAATAAAAACAAATGGCTAAGCAAAATCCTAGACCACTACTCCTAAGAATTTGGATCAGCCTAATCATCAGCCAAGTCCATGTAGTCCAATCAGTTTGAAAGACATCAAAGTTCTTCTTGGACTTGATGGTTCACAGTATTAAGAGCATCCATCTTTGTAGTGATATAGCCTTGAAGCGATGACAACTCATCCATGATCATGTGATTGGTAGGAGTGGAGCCAAAGGAGGAAGATTCAGCAAAAAAGGAGGTTTGAGTAGGAGGGTCAGCAGAAGAATTTTCTAGGTTAGCAGCATGTTGATCATTATGATGCTTATAAAACATGTCGGTGGTATCACAAAAGAATCCCATCTTGTGGATCACATCCATATCAAATTTCTTATCTCGAGCATCAAGTAGGATCTTACACTCACCAACAAAGGATACGCCAAAATACTCAAGTATAGCAGTTATGATGATAACATAAGGCAAAGGTCCAAAATCACCTCTAAAGGCCCACATTTGTTTCATTATCATTAATGTCTAATTAATTGGCACATTATGTTCAATAGCGTACATCAGTTGTAGTTCCATTTCATTGAGTTGCGAATGATTTGAAATTTTTTGAACTACGATGTAACTCAGAAAGTAATGAACCAAACAACCCTCTAGGTTTAAATTACCAACAAATAAAATGTTTTGGTTTCTAACAGAATCACTAACAATCATTTACTTACGCAGTTCAATTTTCCTTTTTGAATATCTACACATAGAGTAGTAGAAATCCATTTTGTTATACCATTTTGAGTCATACTAAATGCTTGAGTCTACTATCGTCTCTATGTATGGTATATTACTGCAAATGGAATTTAAAGTTCTGAAGTCTATGGCAATGTTTTTGCCTTTGACATTGAGAAGATTTTATTCTTCTTGAAGGTTAAATTGCAGTAAAATACCCTTACAAGTTTAGGATAATAGGCATAGTGCATTTCATAAAACTCAAAGAGTCTTTATTGCTTAAATAGGATAGGTAAAATGAAATCATCAATCTCAAAAGAGCTTAACATACCATACTTAGGAGTAAAAATGAGTCTTTGTCGAAAATACTCCTTGAACACTCTGCGTTGTTCCTCATTAGCAAGAAGTCGCGCCAAATCCAATGTGTTGATCTCTGTTGAAAGGGTAATTCGGTGTTTTTATTTTAGTTGGGAGTTTTCTTCTCTCAACAAATCGTCCTGATAGCAGTGTCAATTTCTTGAAAGATTAATACTCTCATTTTTGTTATGTCCTTTTTGTAAGTAAGAGAACTCGGTTTTATTCTTTGTTCGTCATCTCGGCTTTGTTGAAATAAATTCCAACGCCGGTATAATGGTTTCAAGAATATTCCAGTTACAACTTATTTTCTTAGTAATCATGTGAATAAGTCATTCCTTCTTTACCTCATCTCGGCTTTGTTAGAATAAATTATAATGCCGGTATAATAGTATCGAAGCAATTACCTATTACATAATTATTAAGTACCTTTGAATACCATCTCGATTTTGTGGAATAAATTCCAACATCGGTTTAATGGTATTCTAATATATAAAAGTGATGAATAGTTAGTTGTTAGATACAAATAAATAAATAAAGAACAAAAGAATAAATTTAGTGACCTTTTAGTTATTTACTCCCTTTCAGGTTCATTTTATTAACAAACCAAACTTCTTCCTTAAGGAAGGTTGGTATTAAAGAATAAAATGTGGAAAGTAAATAACACTAAATAAAAGTTAAATAAAAGTTAGTAAGTTAGATTCATCACTTTTGTATATTAAAAGGTGTTTTCAACACATAAAATTTAGTGATAACACTTTACTATGTTACAATTTACATCTCCTTCAAGATTCAATTGTAGTATAGTATAGGGTTATGTCGAACCACAAGGAATTGCCTAGTAAAATAAATCAAGTAAACATGTCAAAGCACAAATAATGGTTTAAACATATTTTGGTTGGTTTTAATGTAAATATGAACAAGTACACGTAATAAACATACAACTAAATATTAACAATTTCTTGAGGAGACAAATTCTATTTGAATAAGGAAAATATATTTCTCATCTTCATTTTGAGTTTGAACTACTTAGACAAGTTCTTATGTTTTACTTTGGTTAACCCCAAATACCAAGGCTTGAAATCCTCCTTTTAGTGTATACCTAAAATGGTAGAATCATAAACACTTATATTCATCACTTAAACAATACTACGACCATAAAA
>NC_032014.1:26802030-26819721 GCF_001865875.1 Lupinus angustifolius
AACAAATAATATTAACCAAAGCACCAACTTGAATGATTAAAATTCAAACTTTTGTAAATTTAAGAAGAAGTAGAAAATTACATAACCTTGTTCAAAATAAAATGTTTAGGAGCATGAGCTATCCATCCAAGGATTGGATGCTTTTGAGTTCCAAATGAGAGTACAAAATCAATTTTTGCATCTAATTTGCCTTCTCCTTTTCTCCTCTTGAATTCTAAACTACAAATTACAAAACTTTCTTGAAAATGAAAACTCTAAGCTAAGAAAGAACTCCTAAATGAGGGAATTCTGCCTTCAAGTGTTTTTTGAGAGAATTTAGTGAAGAAATGCTCAAATACAATCTCTTTTGCTCGAAAGAAATGGCCTCTATTTATAGGCAAAATTCCAGACCGCTGAGCTGCTGAGCTGGACCGCTCAATAGCTGACCAAACCCTTCAGCATGGGTTTGGCCCCTTGACCAAGTAGCTTAGTCACCTCCTTGTGCATGACTCATCAAATATAGTTGTGGGCTATGAGACCAGCTATTGTGAGCTACTTCTGAAAAGCCTATGATGGGCTACTTGAGGTGAGGTCATGGATGAATTCATGGTTTGCTTGATGGTTAAGTCAAGTATGGTAAGCACTGCCCAACGCACCTGCTTCACCGTTGAGCTGCTTGTTCAGCAGCTTCTGACCGTGTTGAGTGGGACGTGGCTTGGTGCTTGCTGATCTGGCCAGGAGTCTGGTTATCCGCTTAGCAGCTTGGTTTGACCATTGAGCAACTTGGCTTGTGCCAAGCTCGTGTTTGACCGTGTCAAGCATATTTCTGACTGTGCCAGGCCTAGCCTGGTGCTAGGCTGAGCGGCTAAGCATGTCCGCTCAACTGCCTGGTTGAGCAGTTTGGTCCAGGTCAAGCAGGTAGCCAGGTCAGGCAGGTCAACTCAGCGGGGCTTGTTCCACGCTCAGCTACCTGGTTGAGCACCTTGTTGAGCACCTTGATTTTCTTGACTTTTGTTGCTTTTTGACCATGAATCTTTTCTCTTCTTTTCTTCATTTTATTTCCTACAAAATACATAAAAAGACCATACAAACACAAATATACCAAATTGTGATATTTTATACAAAAAGTATTGTTTTAAGTTGGTTTTTCTCAATTATGCTTAAGGTATGTACCATAAAAGTGTATGATTTTTAGGTATGTTTGGCACTTATCAATCTCATCAGAGGTTGGTTACCTTCCTTGAATCACATTGGTGCGTTGTTTCTTGGTTCTGGAGGATGAAGGCATGAAATTGAGTTTTTGAAAAAATCTAGGTTTTGGAGTTTTGGTGATATGGGAGTTTTGATTTAGGCCACTAAACACGAAAATGATTATTAGAAAGTGCTTAGAATTGAAAATGTGATATGAATCGACTCAAAAATCACCGAAACAGTCGATAATGGTTGTTTTTTGAAGTTGGAGGGTTACCACGGTTGAGATAGTGAAATGAAGAAGATGAAGTATGAAAAAAAATCTGATTTGCTCTCTGAGGATGATATCTCGGTATTTACCGGTTTTGTTACTTGAACGATACGGTTACCTGGTCGTACGCAAAATCTCAACAAGTTTATGGCATTGTTGCCAGGGAGCAATCTGCGATTTATATTAATTTCTGAATATAGTTCAATGAGTAGTTGTAATTAAATTCTTTAAAAGTAGTTTGTATTAATCCTGGAATTGAATGATCATCCAAGATCAACAGAAAGAAAGCAAAAGAAAAGAAGAAGCAAGGTACACAAGAGGCACATTCAAATTCTCAACAGATAACAATTCCAGAGCCTCAATCTAAAAAAATGGAAAATGCAAATGTTGCTAATGGAAACAATGAAAGAGCTAATCCTCCAAGAATGATGCTAGGTGATTATGCAATGTACCAATGTCCAAGGCATTATTCGAGCATTGTCATTCCACATACTGAAAGAATAGTGGAAATCAAGCCAACTTTTTTGAATCTAGTTAGTGCACATGAAATTTCTCGAAAGGATTATGAAGATCCATATAAACATCTTGATAATTTCTATGAATTGGTGTCAACTATGGGCAATAATGACAATGAACAAGAAGTTGCTTATATGATGTTATTCCCATTTCTCTCATTGGTGAAGCTAGGGAATGATTAAAATCTCACCCGACCCAAAGCTTGACTAATTGGAGTAGTTTGGAGTCAACGTTTTTGACACTGTTCTTCCCACCAGCTCATTATGTGCATGCCCAGTTTGAGATATCGACTTTTCAACAAGGTGCATATGAAGCATTTTATGAAGCTTGGGAGCATTTTCAGATGTTGTTGAGAAAATGCCCTAACCATGGTTTTGAATATGTGGATCAACTTAACATATTTTGCAACAAATTGAAGCCTGAGACCAAAATGATTTTAGATGTAGCAGAAGGTGGAACAATGATAGTTGTGGATGTTGAACAAGCTATAAGGATCATAATTTCCTTATCTTCAACAGATAGGCACGCACATCATAATCGGAGGCCAATGCAGAAGAGAGGAGTGCTTGATTTGAACACATTTGATGCTAATCTAGCAGAAAACAAAATTCTTGCTCAGTAAATTGAAGCATTTACTAAGAAAATATCCAAGTTTCCGCAACAACTACATGTTGTGCAAACCTCTCTTAGTCAACAAGTGCTGAGGTGTGATTTTTGTGGAGGCGATCATTTAAGAGGTTATTGGTCAATGCCAAGTACAAATCATGAGGAAGAAGTGAAATATGTCACCAACCAAACTCGACAAGGCAATTTCTCCAACAACCCTTCGCAAGATAATAAATTTTCGTAGGGTTGGAGGAACAATCAAAATTATGGTTGGATACTGGAAACATGACCATCAAACAGGCATCCACCATTCCAACAACCATTTCAATAGAGTAAACACCCACCATTGCATGAAAGACAGGCCAAATTAGAGGACACTCTGAAAAGTTCATGTAAGTTTCAATGGCAAATCAGAAGAATACTGAAGCATCTATTAGAAATTTGGAAACACAAGTCGGTCAATGGGCGAAATAGATGACAGATCAACATTCAGATCGCCAACAATTTTCAGCCAACACTCAAACTAATCCCAAGAAACATTGTAATGACATTACTACTCGGGGTGGAAAGGTGATTGGCAAGGATGTTGGTGAGAATTTGGTGATATAGGAGGAAGTGTTGAAAGAAAAAGAGATTGAGGTAGAAAAAAGTGAGTCTGAAGAGATATCAAATAAGGAGAATGTAGAGAGTGAGGAAGAGGACAAAGAAAAAGAAACTAAGGGAGAAAAAAGAGAGCAGATTGAGAAGAAAAAGAATGAACTTTCACAGCTGAAAAGTCTTCCTTATCCCAAGAATCCTTCTAAGATAGACAAAGAGAGATAGTATACAAGGTTCATGGATATATTCAAGAACCTCCTGATTAACATATCCTTCATGGAAGCCATGGAACAAATGCCTCCTATGCCAAGTTCATGAAGGATCTTTTGACAAGGAAGAGAAAATTTTCTGAGGAGATCGTGACACTTAAAGCTGGATGTAGTGCAATAATTCAGAAGACTTTACCTCAAAAGACTAAGGATTCAGGTAGCTTCATAATACCAATCACTATTGGAGAACTATATGTAGGGAATGCACTACTGGATTTGGGTGCCAACATCAATCTAATGCCTTTGTCCATGTTACATCGAATTGGAGAAAGAACTTTGATGCTGAGTGTGCAAAAGCCTTTGAAATGTTGAAGAAAAAACTCATCTATGCTCCTGTCATAGTAGCTCCTAACTAACATTTAGATTTTGAACTAATGTACGATACTAGTGATTATGCAGTCAGAGTTGTACTAGGACAACAAAAATCTAAAGTTTTCCATGCGATTCATTATGCTAGCAAAGTTTTAAATAAGGCACAAATTAACGAGGCTACAAAAAAAAAGAGAATTGCTAGCAATTGTATATGCATTGGAAAAGTTTAGATAATACTTGATTGGATCTAAAGTTATAATATTCACAGATCATGCTGCAATCAAGTATTTTTTAACCAAATCGGATTCAATGTCGAGATTGCTTCAATGAGTGTTATTATTGCAGGAATTCGATCTGGTGATCAAGGACAAGAAAGGAAGTAAAAAATGTGTAGCGGATCATCTATCAAGGCTGATGAATCAAGAGGTGACAAGTAGAGAAGTTAAGGTGGTAGAGGAGTTTCCAGATAAAAACTCCTCATGATAAAAGAAAGGTCATGGTTTGTTGATATGGCCAATTTTAAAGTTGTAAGGGTGATCCCCGATGATTTCAACTGGCACCAAAAGAAGAAGTTTCTTAGAGATTCACATCATTACATTTGGGATGAACTCCAACTATTCAAGATTGGGTCTGATGGATTATTGCGGTGGTGTGTATCTACAACAAAAGCTAAAAGAGTCCTATGGCAATGTCATAGCTCGCCATATGGAGGACACTTTAATGGAGAGAGGACAATTGTCAAAGTCCTCCAATCAGGCTTTTATTGGCCTTCATTAATTTTCTCAACAATGTGATAATTATCAAAGGTCAGGCGGAATCTCCAAAAGAAATGAAATGCCTCTATCCAATATTCTAGAGATTGAAGTTTTTTATTGTTGGAGGATAGACTTTGTGGGGCCATTGCTACCATCACATTCACATTTGTATATACTTGTAGTAGTGGACTATGTCTCTAAGTGGGTTGAAGCAATAGCTGCATCAAAGGTTGATGCCAAAACAGTGGTGAAATTTTTGAAAAGAAACGTATTTTGTAGGTTTGGCTCACCAAGGGTTCTTATTAGTGATGGAGGATCGCACTTTTGCAATGTGAAAATTGAAAAGGCCCTTCAACACTATGGTCTGACACAAGGTTGCATCTCCCTATCATCCACAGACAGATGGACAAGTGGAGGTGTCCAACAAAGAGATCAAAAGAATCCTAGAGAAAACAGTCTCAACCTCAAGAAAGGATTGGTCTCTCAGACTTGATGATGCATTATGGGCTTATAGAACAACATTTAAAGCACCTAGAGGGTTATCTCCTTATCAGCTGGTCTATGGAAAAGTGTGTCATCTTCTAGTGGAGCTGTAACATAAAGCATTTTGGGCCTTGAAGTATTTCAATATGGATCACAAAGCGGTCGGTGAGAAAATAAAAGTACAATTGCAACAACTGGAAGAAATGAGGCTTGCTGCATATGTGTCCTTAAAGTTGTACAAGGAAAAGTAAAAATGTACCATGAAAGGAAGATCTGGAAAAAGGACTTCTAACCAGGCCAGACAGTGACGTTGTTCAATTCAAGGATGAGATTGTTTTTGGAAAAACTAAAATCAAAATGGTCAGGACTCTTTCTTGTCAAAGAAATAAGGTCGCACAGAGCGATAGAATTGCAGGATTCAGCGTCTCAAAGAAGTTGGATAGTTAATGGACAAAGGGTTAAACCGTACTTAGGTGGTGAGGTCGAGCAACTCACAATAATCATCCACCTCTCCAATCCATAAAGAAAAAGGCGTCGAGCTAATGACGTTAAATAAGCGCTACCTGGAAGGCAATCCATCATTTATTGTTTTTGTTCCCAATGTTGTTTTGTTGTATGTTACACTGCCTTATTTTCTGCCTCATTCTCGCCCAAGCTATAATTCCCTAGCTCAAGTGAGAAATATGTAAATTTCCTCTAATGCTATCTCAAGCGAGAGTATCTTGCCCAAGAGAGAAAATAACAAAACATCAGTACTTCCTACCTCATTCTCACCCAAGCGAGAAAGACAGGCTTAATTTTTCTGCTAGCCTCACTCAAACGTGAGACCTCACATGGACGAGAGGGCACGAAATATAATTTAAAAAGGGGGATTTAGGGTTTTAACCTTTCATTCCACCTTTTCAAATCCCACTTTTTAATTGAAGGAGGATTTAGGGCATGAGACCTCACACTCTTCTCACATGTTAGATTCTTAGAACTTGGTTGTGATTTAGGCACATGTAGAATTGATTAGGGTGTTATTGTGCTTCACTTCCATGTTAAACATTCATTCTCTTGAAATGCCATCAGTGATACCAAAAAGGAATCTAGGGTTTCTAAGTTCGGATTAATAATGTGAATTTTGAATGATTGAACTTGGTATACTCATGTTGTTTTTATTGAGAATTGATTATGTGAATTGAAATGGTTTAAATTATTCTATTTGAAGGTTGAATGGGTTTCTTGAATTGAAATGGTTGAAATGTTGTTTGTACTCAAATGAAAATGAAAATGAAAGTGTTTGTTTCCCAAGTGTCCCAAAGTTGAAAAATGAAAAATGAAATGATGCAATGACTTGAATGGGAGAATGTTGAGTGTCCCTTGTGAATATTTGTGCTTTGTAACTAACCTACTATGAATTTCCTGTCTAGTTTTAGGCGAATGAAGATGGTTGCTAAGAAGAACTCCCATCCTCCAAAGAAACAGAAAGTAGGCCCTAGTGCTCAAGCTACGCTCTCTTTCATATCTGAGAGTCGGGTTCAGCTGTAACCAAATGAATATCCATAATTCACTGAACCATGAAGTGGTGGACATTAGCATCCCCGAATGATAAGCTTGATCCTGAGGTGGTGAGAGAATTCTATGCTAATGCATACCCCAAGGAGGAGGGTGGAGAAATCTTTGAGCACAAATCATGAGTTAGAGGAAAAATCATCTCGTATGACAAGGATACCATCAATGCCCTACAAAATGACCTATATGATAAAATGGATGCCTACTTGGATGACTATCATCAGATGCTGGCAGAGACCCGCAACTATAATCATGGATTCAAAAACGATCTCATTGTTGAGTTATTGTGCATTCCTGGGAGGTCCTATAGTACTAATAGTGACGAGCAGCCACTGAGGATCTATAGGAAGCACATGACAACTTTGACCCAAATCTGGATGATCCTCCTACTACACAACATCATCTCTAACAGCCATGTATCCTTCCTTCCCTTGCATGACTGCTATCTGATTACAGCATCTTGGAGGGGATGGAAATTGATGTAGCACATATCATTGCCAATAAGATCTACAAGACTGCATCCAAGGGCGGCAAGAAAGGGACCATGGGCTTTCCCTCCTTGATCATGACACTTTGTGCTAGGTAGGGAGTCCAGGTCAATCCGACTAAGAAAATCAAGCTGCCCATTACTAAGCAGTACATCCAGCAGAATTGCAAAGAGGAAGTAGTCAGTCAGCAGGGACATGGGCAGTCACATCCATCTCAGCAGCACCACCAACAACAACATCAACACCAGAACTCCAAAATGACATCCTCAAACATGGTCAGATGCACCAACAATAGGGCTTTTATGCAACATACTAGATATAATATCCAGACAATCATTTCTGGATGAGCCCTGAGGATTTCACTACCTGGTATCCATGGGCTGGGGTCAGGCCTACATTTCTAGGGGAGTAGGAGCTGGTGGACCATCTGGTTCTGGTGCAGATGGACATGATGATGCAGATGTAGATGATGATGAAGAAGAAATGATGTGATGATGAGCATACCATGAAAACAACGAATTGGTTTTTTTGTTTCAAGTTATTTATGTTTAAGTAGCTATGTATGACTATGTGTAGTTGTTTTTGCTTCAAGTGTGTTTAACTATTTATGTGTGTTTTTAGTTCAATAAAGTGCACCTGGTAGGAAACAAATCAAAATCCAATTGTGTCGTGAATCTAAAAAACAAAGAGAAATTTGTAGAGTTGTGAATGAAAGAAATTAGGGTTCTGAGTTTGACTAACTTCAGGATGTGGATGCATGAATCTAACACAGACTGGATAGGTTGAATAATGAGCAGTCTAATCAAAGGAAAAAAACCTTAAACCTAGTGAGAGAGTGCACCTAAATACATATGAGTGACTTTGTTAGACTCTATCAATTAGCTTTGCTTGAATTTTTGTTGCCATTAAGCATGGAATATCATGGAAATGACTAAGGCCTAGTTTATGAGATTTTTGTGCTACAACCACAAAGCCAATCCTTGTGAACCATGAATCCAATTCTTTGTAGCCCCTTTGAGCTGAATTATTTTTTAAAATCATGAACCCTAGTCGAAATGAAATACATCAATCGCAACACCTGTAGAGAAAGATCATTAGTGCATATGGTTTTTAATTGTAATGTTGGGCAATGACTAAACATGTGATTTATGTATCTGGCTTAGAAAGTGAATCATAAAATCTCCTTCTTCAAGTTTGTGTAAATGATGAGCATGAGAAAATCAAATGAATGTAAATAATATATGAATCATGCTAAAAAGGCAAGACTCAAAAGAAAGGATCATTTGAAGAAGAAGGAGAATCAAATGGTTGATAACATAACCTATGGTTTAGTATCAAAAAATTTAGGAGTGAAATCCAAGTGAACAAGTGAAGGAAGTATGAGTATGCAATAATGTTCTACCTCCTTTTTGTATCCCAGAAAAACCAAGTTTTTTGTAGCCAGACCTTATTACTATCCTAAATTAAGTCCTTGAGATCCATGGTTGAACATGTGTACATGGCATAACTGAAATGAAAGGCAAAGTCAAATTGTATAGATCCAGTGAAGAATTGAGTAAAACATTTACCCTGTAAGCATAAGAGAGTTCATTTGGTTGAATTGTGTAGTTATTCTTGCTATTCTATTTAAAATTTAAGAGCATAGATATCCTATTGTCATTTGGAACTCAGATCACTATGATCAATCATGAAACATATCTCTTTGAAAAAGTTTTGGATGATTCTAGATGATTGGTCATGATTGGATTGATTTGTTTCAAAACCAGGTTCATTAAATTTGAATTGAATCCAAGTACTTTGCTTGAGGACAAGCAAGATTTTAGGTTTGAGAGTTGTTAAGTGCCATGTTGGGAAGAATATGTATATAATTTGGGGTACTTATTGTATAGTTATGATAAAATTCTTGTACAATTCCAAAGAATGTAGTGTAATTATTTATTGCTTAGGAACTTACAGATGTTGTGTCATTTGCAAGGAAATGAGGTTGAGGAAGCTGAAAATTGAAGAAATTTTGGAAAAGAAGTAGTGGTCTCCTTGCCCAAGCTAAAGCTTGCCTTCTCTCTTGGGCGAGAACATGGTGCTCAAGCAACAAAACGAAGAGTGCAAGGCCCAACTTTCTGTGGATCTCCCGTCGAGGCCACACTTGTCGCCCAAGCGAGGGACATTTATTCAAAACAGTTATCTCTCGCTTAAGCGAGAATCTCTAGCTTAAGCGAGAGGCAAAAATTCTGAATTAGATATAGGCGGTTGCAAGAATGTGAAGGGGGTTACCATTAGTTTTCAAGCAATTTTCATGCTTTAAGAGATAGAGAGATGAGAGAGAAGGGGAGATAGTTGTGGAAATAATTTTATATATAGATCTCTTGTATTTTACACCATTTAATCGTTATAATGCATAGGATGAGTGGCAAAATCTCTCAGTGTTGAGATGGAATGCAATCTTCTAACTCTTGTATTTCCTAGATTCAATTCGAATATGTATTCAGTTATTTTGATTTTAGAAATTTTATCCTTTGCTTAATGCTTGATTCTAAATAGTTTTTAGATTCTTGATCTTGGATCTAAGTTCAGCTGGAAAGTGAAACTTGGAATCGAATCTGGATAATCTTTTTTGATGTATCATTGATCTAGGGATAGACAATTATGTATGAATTTCTTTTACATTGGACTTAATGCCATATAAATTGTTAAATATCCAAGGAATTGGTATTTGATGAATTATCTTAGGATTTTGTAATAAAGAAATTGATACAGGTGATTTAAAGATATTGTGTCAAGATATATAACTTCATAAGTTTTATAGAATTGAAACTAAGGGTTACAAAGAGGGGGAATGATGAAAGTTAATCCCAACCATTTTAAATTTACATTAGAAAAACACTTTCAATTAACTGTTTTAGATAAATTCAATTCAATGAAATTAATCAATTCAAATCCTTGTACATATGTACTCAATCTACTTTTTTAGAGAATAATATAGATTTGATTTTCTCTCTGAGGACGATATCCCAATATTTATCAGTTTTGTTACTTGAACGACACGGTTCACTTGTCGTACGCAAAATCTCAACAATATCAGGTCTACTTGATGTAAGATCAAGAAGGAAATCGGTCAAACCTTGATACTTAGTGATATCAATATACTTTCTAGTCTCATCAACATCTATGTATGTTCTAGAACCCATAGGAGTAGCAATAGGTTTGCAGTCATCCATTTCAAAGCGTTTCAGCATATCCCTACAATATTTAGATTGACTAACAAAAATGACATCCTTGAGTTGTTTGATTTATAGTCCAAGAACGTAGTTCAACTTTCCCACTATGGATATCTTAAACTCCCCTTGCATCATTTTACCAAACTCACTATACAAAAGATGACTAGTAGAACTGAAAATGATATCGTCAACATAGATTTGAACAAGTAGATTATGATGATCAATTTTCTTAATGAACAATTTGGTGCCGATCTTTCCTTTAGTAAAGCCTTTATTAAGTAGAAAGCCTATTAGACGGTCATACCAGACACAGGGAACTTGCTTTAAGACATAGAGAGCTTTCTTAAGTTTATAGACGTGAGAGAGATGCTTGTAGTCTACGAAACCCAGAGGTTGTTCGACATACACCTCTTCTTCAATATAATCATTAAGAAATGCACTCTTTATGTCCATTTGATATAACTGAAAATCCAAAGAGCGTGAATATGCTAGCAATAACCTAATGGCTTCGAGTCTAACAACCAGAGAGAAGGTTTCATCAAAGTCGATACCTTCTTCCTGGTTGTATCCATGGGCTACTAGTCTTGCTTTATTTCTTATAATAATACCATTTTCATTTGATTTATTTCGAAAGCCCAACGTGTTCCTATAACATGCCTATCCTTAGGTCTAGAAACAAGTTCCCAAACTTCGTTTCTATCAAACTGGTTTAGTTCTTCTTGTATAGTAAGAATTCAGTGTCTGTCCCCAATTGCATCATCAATCTTGGATGGTTCCACTTGAGAAACAAAGGCCATGCTTAGACAAGCATCATTCAATTTTAGGCGAGTGGTAACTCCCTTAATTATGTCACCAATGATGTTGTCAATAGGATGATATCGATGGGTTCTCCATTCGTTAGGAAAATCATAATGAATATGCTCTTCTTGTGATGGTAAATCATCAACTATTTTCAAATGCTTTGTGTTGGCTATAACATCACTAATGGGATTTTCCAAGGAATTAGGAAAGTCATCATCATCAATAATGGATTTTTCTTCTATAGTTTGATTAGAATCATCAAAAGTTACATGAATGGATTCTTCCATGGACATGGTTCTCTTATTAAAAATTCTAAAAGCTTTGCTTGTAAGGGAATAGCCAAAGAAAATTCTTTCATTAGCTATTGCATCAAACTTTCCTAAGTTTTCCTTACCATTATTTAGCACATAACATTTGTAGCCAGACATATGCAAGTGAGAAATATTTGGTTTTCTACCGTTGAAGAGTTCATATGGGGTTTTCTTTAGAATTGGTCTTATTAGAACTCGACTGGAAACATAGAAAATTGTACTCACTGCATCAGCTCAAAAATACTTTGGGAGATTAGTTTAATTCAACATTGTACGTGCTAGTTCCTCCAAAGACCTATTCTTTCTCTCTACAACACCATTTTGTTGTGGTGTTCTAGGAGAAGAGAAATTGCGAGAGATACCAAGATCATCACAAAGTGTTCCTCAAAAGCATTTTGAAATTGTCCCTCATGATCACTTCTTATAACAGTGATATTTAAAGATTTTTCATTTTAGACTCTCTTAGCATATTTGCTAAAGGCATTAAACGTCTCATTCTTGTGTACCAAGAATAGAGTCCAAGTGTATCTTGAAAAATCTAATATCACAAGAGTATAGTATTTATCACCAAAACTTTTGATCCGAGAGGGGCAAAATAAGTCTATGTGTAGTAATTGCAATGATCTATTAGAAGAAACCATATGTTTTGGTTTGAAAGAAGTTTTTGTTTCTTTACCCTTTTGACACGCACTACATAATTTGTCTTTAACAAACTTCATATTGGGTAAACCGACAACTAAATATTTCTTGATCAGTTTATTCAAATGATCCATATGTATATGTGCAATTCTCCTATGCCATAACCATGCATCATGAATATTTATAGCTAAACTATTAATGGGAAGAGAAGAATCATTTAAAGCAAGGGCCTTAATGACTCCAACTCTTCCCATAGGACCTTTAGATCAGTAAAGAAAGTAGACACATTTCTCTCACCCTGCCTCACAGAATGGATTTCTTGAACAAGGTTAGAAGTCCTGAAATGGTCAACCTTAGAAAACCTTTCTATGTAAATTGTGCTCTGTGCTATCTGATTTGATAGAGATCTGGTTATCCATGACACAACTATCGTATAACACCTTTCCTAGGCTTCATAGTTTGAATATGAGGGATTTGGCATTTGAATAACTCCATTGACAAACTTCTATTTGTTTTTGGAAAGAAGAGCTCTCCTCATCAATCTGCTCCATGAATGATAGTTGGTGTCATCAAGAGGAGGAGAAACCAATAGTATGCATGGATTATCACCAGGGTGAAGATAGAAGGGGTTTGATGGATTTTGAGATCCATCCATTTCTGAACCTGCTTGGATTATGTCGGCTTGCATTCTAATTCTTGATTGTTGTTTAGAAACAGCTCAGTGTTGATGAATATGCTAGAGAAGACAGAATGATGAATGTAGAAGAAGAAAAACAGAGTGATGAGGAAGAGAGATCAACTATGGTGTTCTAATTGTGTGAGAGGAAGAAAATAAGAGATAATGGCACAACAGCGCTCTCAGATTGAGAGCTCTGATACCATATTAGATTTGTAAGATATGATGGAGAAAAGAATATACTGAATACTTCTTGTTATTGAATGAATGAATGAAAAAGAATACAAGAGAGGTTGCCTTTATACAATAAGCAAAACAGGATTAACCAACTTACCTAAAATAGAAACTAAACAAAAAACAGAAAAGGAAAGAATAAGAAGAAAGAAGAAAAGCCCAACTAATAAACCCAACCGAATAAAAAATACTTCAACATGGTGTTTTCTCAAAACACATTGAACAAATAAATTAGGCTCACACCAGTGGTTTATAAAGCGAGCAATATTTTCAGTTGATCCTGCATCAACATAATACTCAGGCACACTATCAGAACCTTGCTCATCAGATTTGTCCAAAAGATTCTCAAGAAATGCTGCACTTGTTGACCACTTCTATCAAAACTAATAACACCAAGGAGACAAGAAAGACAAAAGCTCTTAATATTAAGTTGAAGTAATCGAAAAGAATGCAATCAGATAACACAGTTTTATATGATTCAATAACTCTCTTCCACTAATCCCCTTGATTGTCTGCAAACAATCAATTTCAAAAATATAATTGTTTTCCAATACCCCTTCCATATCTTCTGCCCTGGAAAGTATCCCTGTATACTCACACACTGGAGCTCCAGAAGGTATGAAATCCTAGGATCTAACAGCCCATCCTTTCTTTGCAGTACGGAAAACCTATAAAGTAATTTAATTGAATGCACAAAATTAAAAATACGAAAATTAAAATTATTAATCTAAAGGTTTAATGAAACCAAAAGAATGTGCAACCTCCAGTCGATATCTAAGCCCTCTTTGAGAAGTTCGATTCACACAACCAGGACCACTTCCACATTTGGGACCACATTCAAAGACGACATTTTTAGCTTCAACTAACCTGTCAATATACATGTAAAAGCATCTAGATCAAATAATATAGGAACCAAATTAACTGTCGTTTCAAGAGATGTGCTTCTAACCTGCCACCATCTCGAGATGAGTAAGGAAAATCATACCCATTACGCAAAGCACATTCACAAGTTGTAGGATCAACACATTTGTCTTTGCATTTACATCAAGTGGCATCCATGGGAAGCTTAACGTTTTTTGCAATCTTAACATACTTGAAATATGTAAAACCTATAATATTCAAATATCAAACACGAAAGTATAATGCCCAGTGCACTTCACCCCAAAGTATGCACAAAGTAAAACTTAGCTTTCATGATACTTAAGCTCAAGTTGCAAACATGTACATACGTAAAATATCATGTAAGAACTAGGTAGTTAATTGGGGATAGCGGAGCACTATGAAGCACAGATACAGATACGTGTGTCAGATACGATATGTATCTGATACATCAATACACATTTTTTTAAAAATAAAGGATACGATACGTTCAAGGATACGCGTATAAAATAATAAAAACACATAAAATATGATAAAATTATAAGTGTAAATCAAAATATACAAAGTAAAAAATAAAATGGAAATTGGAAATCATTGCCCTCCATAACAAATCTATCTTATCCTATTTTAATGAAAACGAATCTATCTTATCCTACTTTATTGAAAACGAATCTATACATCCTATATTTTACTGAAAACGAATCCACTTATCCTATATTTTATTGAAAACGAATCGGATATATGTCTTGATATTTATTTATTTTATTTTTTAAACTTTTGGATACTCTATGGATATGTATCATTCACGAATTCCAACGTATCTATGTCGGATACGTGTCGAAAACCGACACGTGAGGGTGTTTGATGTGAGAAAACTTGAATTCTTGGGAAGATGCTGCAACACTTGAAGAAACAAATGGTTGATGGATTATGCACGTAAAACCTCCAAAACGTGTGTTACCACACTAACCTTTAGGTTCGATTCGCCCCCACCAATTTAAGTATATTGGATGCAAATGGAAGGAACAGCGAATCCCCTTCAGGATACTTTGGAAAACCTTGATAGATTTTGCACAAACACAACAAATGTATCTTTCAACAATATTTTACAAACTTATGTTTCCTACACTTCTCTCATGCATTAGAGAAATGGAGGATGATTTCTTGGATGAGAAAATTCGGATGGTGATTATGTTTTCAAGTGTCTCTATTTATAGAGAAATTCATATCACTTGAAGGAAAGAAGTGCCTTTAAAGTTCTGTACGCGTTAACGAAAGGTTATGTAGTGTAACGGTTCAATAAAAAACTAAATAGGCGTGATAGCCTAGCGGCAGCCACAATGCTTGCTAAGTTTTGTGCCCTTGGATCGAATCTTGGCAGGTGTGATTGTTCATATTTATTTATACGCATCATATAAAATATGAACAAAAGTCACAAACATTGGATCAAACACACAACCACAAACCCATAGCAAATATACACAACCATTACACCAAACGACACTTTGTTTCTGATATTTTGTAAATATCATTCACAATCCTCCACCGTTTTCAAAATATAAGAAATCTCATAAATCTGGAAATATCATGGTTTCAGATAATGGTATCTTACAATTTGAACCATTACTTAGTAAGTTATTGGTTCCACTTACTCCGAATAGAAATTGATAGACAAGCTTTGAACCAACTATTCATTAGAATAAGCGTGCACAACTCACACATGAAATCTCGATATTATTGAAAGAATTATAAATATGACACATTTGATAAGGCATTGTGTCACATATCCTTTTCATGAGAATTTAAGAGTCAAGCCCTTTAACTCTATGAAGCAGCCAACTTCATTCTCATATAGGTAGACTATATCGGGAATGCACCCATAATAAGCATTCCAGCAAATTTTTGCTATATGTCTATTAAGAGTAAAACTCAACCTTCCAACTTTGTTCTTATGGTCAAGTACTTTTATCACTTGGGATGTGTCTATAGTCAAGTACTTGCAATCACTCTATAGTATTTTCCATCATTGAACTCAAAACTTGATGCTACTCCAGTGTGAGTTGAGTTAACACTATTAGTGATCAATTAGACATGGGCTTGAGTCTCATCTCCAATGATGTTTTCAACACCATATCTTTTGTCAGACCTTTCGTCAAAGGATTTGCAAGATTCTTGTCAGTTCTTACAAACACTATGGAGATTACTCTATTTGCAATTAATTCCTTTACATATCTATGTCTTAAACCAATATGTCTGGATTTTTCATTATACACTTGGCTGTATGCTTTTGATAGCATAGACTGACTATCATAATGTATAGATACTGGTGTCATTGACTTTGGCCAAATAGGTATCTCATACAATAAGTTTCTTAGTCATTCAGCCTCTTTACTACCTGCAGCCAGAGCAATAAATTCTGCTGCCATGGTGGAGTCGGCTATGCAAGTTTGTTTCTTTGAACTCCATGAAACTACACCTCCACCAAGGTTGAAGATCCATCCACTTGTGGAAGCGTGATCTTCAACATAAGTTACCCAACTAGCATCTGTATATCCTTCCAAAACTGAAGGATATCCATGATAGGTTAAATTATAGTTAATAGTTCCTTTCAAGTATTTCAATACTCTATTAACAGCTTGTCAGTGTTCTTTACTCGGATTATTTGTATACCTACTTAATCTACCAACAGCATATGCTATATCAGGTCTAGTACAAGTCATGGCATACATTAGACATCTGATTATCTTTGAATATTCTAGTTGTGCCACTGGACAACCTTTATGTGGTTGTAAGCTAACATTTTGATCAAATGGGGTAGAAACACTTTTGCAATCAAAATGATCAAATTTCTTTAGCACTTTCTCCATATAGTGAGATTGGAACAAACCAATATTCTCACTATCTCTTATGATTTTAATACCTAAAATCACATCCGCTTCACCTAAATCTTTCATATCAAAAATTTTGGATAAGAAAGTTTTAGTCTTTTCTACCTCATTTAAATCAGTACCAAATATTAACATATCATCCACATATAAATAAATCATAACACCTTTTCCATTTTGGAATTTACTATAAACACACCTGTCAGATTCATTTAATTTGTATCCATTGGCAAACACAACTTTGTCAAATTTTTGGTGTCATTGTTTGGGTGCTTGTTTTAACCCATATAAAGACTTATTCAATTTACACACTTTGTGTTCTTGTCCTTTGACAACAAACCCTTCAGGTTGTTTCATGTACACCTCTTCATCTAATTCTCCATTGAGAAAAGCAGTTTTAACATCCATTTGATGGATTACTAACTTATAGATGGAAGCTAGTGCTAAAAGCACTCTAATGGATGCAATTCTTGCAATTTATCAATGGTACCATCAACTTTCATTTTCTTCTTAAAGATCCATTTACAACCTATTGGTTTGGATCCTGGTGGAAGATCAACTAGTTTCCAAGTTTTATTTCCCATAATTGAGTCTATTTCCTCTTGGATAGCTTCTTTCCAAAAGGCATAATCTTGAGACTTTATTGCCTCATCATATGTTTCTGGATCACTTTCTAAATTATAGCAAATTGGTCCATAACTATTGATGGAATCATTTGTTCCTTCAACGAGGAACATAAAGAAGTTTGATCCATAATTTTTCTATGTTCGAATCCTTTTACTTCTTCTAGTTTCTGAACTTTCCAATGTATCTTTACTGGATACATTATTTTCTAGACTTTTCATATTATAATGAATAATGTCTTTGGCATTTTGAATTGAAGTAAATCTATTTTCTTGAAAAATTGTATCTCTTGACTCAATCATTGTGTTAATAGGATATGAGTCATTCGATTCAATAACCATGAATCTATATGCTTTGCTATTTTCAGTGTAGCCTAGAAATACACATTCAATTCCTCTTTCACCCA
>NC_032014.1:26819821-26820094 GCF_001865875.1 Lupinus angustifolius
TCTATTTAATATATAACATGCAGTTAACATGGCTTCACCCCAATAACCTTTTGATAAACCAGAATATGATAACATGGCATTTACCATTTCTTCTGATACTCTATTTTTCTTTCTGCTATTCCATTCTGTTGTGGGGAGTATGGTGCAGTTATTTGATGCACAATACCAATAAAATCAAAATAATTAGGATGATAAAACTCTCCTCCCCAATCACTTCTAAAACATTTAATGAAAGTTTCATGTTGAAGTTCTACTTGTGTTTTAAAAAATTTA
>NC_032014.1:26820194-26831247 GCF_001865875.1 Lupinus angustifolius
TTGTCTTGTGATTTTAGTTAACATGCAAGTAGTACATGAATTTAAATTTTTGCCAAGAGTAGGAATTAATTTTGATTTCATCATATCATTCAATTTTCTAAAATTAACATGTCCTAGTCGCATATGCCATAAATCACAAGACTCAACAATATAAGTAGATAACATATCATCATTATTATTAACAACATTATTCTTGAATATATTCTCACAAAAATTACCCTTCTTTTTCTTTCTTTTGTTGTCATTACCATTGTGATTATCATAAGACTTATCAAAATCTCGATTTATTTTCTTGGAAATTTTGTTTGAATTTCCTTTCTCCATTACATGGACTTTTTCATGAGCAATTTGATTTTTAGTATCATCTTGTTTTCGATACTCTTCTTCTAAACGAAAGTGGTTACCCAATTGCTCAAGAGATATGTCATCTTTCTTATGCTTCATGGCTCTTTTGAAATCTTTCCATGAAGGAGGGAGTTTGTCTATTATGGAGGATACAATAACGATTTCATCCATATGCGTATTATGTTGTTTGTAGTTATTGACAATACGTTCAATTTCATGCATTTGTTCCATAACAGGTCTATTATCTACCATTTTATAATTATTAAAATGAGAAACAAGTTATACTTGATGATAACAAAATACTATTGATGGAATCATTTGTTCCATCAAAATTTTCTAATTTCACAAAATTAGAAGTCATTTCCTTGAGTGATGCAGCCATCATTACATAATCGAACCTAAAGATTGTGAGAAAACTTGAATTCTTGGGAAGATGCTGCAACACTTGAACAAACAAATGGTTGATGGATTATGCACGTAAAACCTCCA
This sequence comes from Lupinus angustifolius, assembly GCF_001865875.1. Lineage (NCBI taxonomy): Eukaryota > Viridiplantae > Streptophyta > Magnoliopsida > Fabales > Fabaceae > Lupinus > Lupinus angustifolius. The sequence continues at coordinate 26,821,029 of NC_032014.1, forward strand.
AAGCGTGTGTTACCATACTAACCTTTAGGTTCGATTCGCCCCCACCAATTTAAGTATATTGGATGCAAATGGAAGGAACAGCGAATCCCCTTCAGGATACTTTGGAAAACCTTGATAGATTTTGCACAAACACAACAAATGTATCTTTCAACAATATTTTACAAACTTATGTTTCCTACACTTCTCTCATGCATTAGAGAAATGGAGGATGATTTCTTGGATGAGAAAATTTGGATGGTGATTATGTTTTCAAGTGTCTCTATGTATAGAGAAGTTCATATCACTTGAGGGAAAGAAGTGCCTTTAGAGTTCTGTACGCGTTAACGAAAGGTTATGCAGTGTAATGGTTCAATAAAAAACTAAACAGCCGTGATAGCCTAGCGGCAACTACAACGCTTACTAAGCTTTGTGTCGTTCGAATCTTGGGAGGTGTGATTCTTCATTTTTATTTATACGCATCATATAAAATATGAACAAAAGTCACAACCACGAACCCATAGCAAATATACACAACCATTACACCAAATGACACTTTGTTTCATAAATCATCAACAATATTTACATAGTTAACCGTGAATTCTGATATTTTGTAAATATCATTCACATTTGACAAATCTGTGCTTCGGAGGCGGAGCATAGCAGAGCAAAGTGGTCATCCTGAAAATCAATATAGCAAGATAGGGGGTAGCAGAATGACCAGTATCGCTAAGGGAAAATATAAGTAATTTATACCTACACCTAGAAATATACAAAAATATAAACCAAATTAAAGATATAATTGATTAATTATCTTTCCATTTTTCATTCTCATGCCATATAAACATTATTTACAATGGATTTCAGAAACATATCATTTGTAGTAGGTATACCATTGAAAGGCTTAGATAAACTCATGGTTTTGCTACTCCAAAATGAAGGAAGGGAAGTCTAGAAGAACCTTTGCCTGCGATGAGAGTGAGTGACAGAAGGAAGAGGAGGAAGGGAATGGCGAGAAGGAAGGGAACAAATATGCAGAAGGAAGGGAACAGGGAAGGAGAAGAAGTGTGATTGGGTTGCTCTTCTATTTTAAAAAGGTAATGGAAGGTGTTTAATAAAAGATAAAGGAAGATGAGGGTTGTGGCTCGATTGCGATGGATTGTTATTCACGTGTTTTAGAAAAGGGAGGGGAAGGTGAGGGCTAAATTACTAAAAGCCTATGCCACTTATTAAAATATAAGGGTAAAAATGAATTCTCATTTGTAAAATTACGATTTTCCTCCAATAAAAAATTAGGAGTGAGTTATGACCCGCGATTTAGAGAAGAGGAAGAATGTCACTCTTCAGCCTGCTACAAGCGCGAAAGTTGTCTGCATTGCTAGTTGTCCTTTCGTCGCGTTGAGGGGTTGGTGACCTCCGTTATGCTGCTATCCCACTACTATCGCGTCCGATTTACTACTTAGGGTAAGAGAATTAATTATTGAGTGGTGAGAGGAGTAAACCTTGACCATTGAATGTTAATTGAATGGTTAAGATTAAAATAACCACCCATATACCTTTCAATAACTGTTAATAACCACCTGTATATGGCGAGCAACCTTTGGAAACTCTTGTGAACTACTTCAAAGAAGAGTTTTACGTTTGGGCTTGGAAGATGTCAATCATTCCCTATTTTCATATCCATCCTCAAGAAGGGAAGGAGATATTATTAGGACTACAAGATGAATGGGTAATAACTTTGAAGAATAAATGGTTAAGACAATTAGATAGTTAGAGGATGTTTAGATAAATAAATGAGTAAATAACAAACATCCCTGAGTTTTAGTGAAATTACTTAAATCATCTTTATCTTTTTTGTACCTACACAACTATCCTTTTATTATACATACAGTACACTGAATACCTCTACATGAGATATAAGTATAATCTTTTGAAACAAACGTGTGATGAATATAATTAAGTTAAATAAAATATGGTATATTGTAAAGATAGGTTCAAATAGTATAAGAATCAATATTTCTTCATTACTTTTGTTGTTTACAAAATACATCAATATATTTAAGGAGATGTTTAAATCACTCTTATACTACTTTAATTTGTAACAACCCAAAAATAATGAAGAAACGTTGAATCTTATACTATTTAGATTTCTTACTACAATATATCATATTTTGTTTAACTTAATTACAATTGTCGTCGTTTTTTAAAATCTTACACTTATTACTCTTGTAAGGGTAGTCATTATAACATATACATATAAATTAGGGGTATTTTGTGTAGTGATAAAAAAAGAATGCATTATTTATATAATTTCATTAAAATTTATTGGGTGTGAGTGTAATTTACTCTAAATAAATAAGAAGAAATAAGAGTAGAAGTGAATTATTTAGAGAATTAAAATTGTAATGCAAGAAATCCTATATGAGGGGTAAACCCATGGAGGAGAGATCTTTTACCTATTCTTAGTCTTCTAATAAAATTGTTTCAATTTATCAGTTAGTTTTACCAAATTCTCAATTATGTTTGCACAGTTCCCAACAAATTGACATAATAGAAACTCCTCTAACTAGGTATGTCACATGTGTACATAATCATTCATAAATCAACAGAGCAATTGGTTGTGGGTGGAAGAGGGGGATCATCAACCAAATTCATTGCAGGAATGGGCATATCTTCTTGTCCTACAGTGATATCCTCATAAACAAATCTAAGGGACAAAGTATAAGAAAATATTAGGTCAATATAATTATATGCTAAATCTTAAGAAATATTCAATTACCTTTGTATTTCCACAACAGTAAATTATGATAAAGCATAATAAAAATTCAGTTACCCTCGTATTTCTGCAATAGACTGAGGTACACTTCCACAAGTGAAATAAAATTGTAATGACAACAAAACACCAAATATTCTTCAAAGACATTTGTTTTACTGAGAAAACAGGAAAAAAACTATAACCCAGAAAAAATAAAAACAATTTATAACAACAACAAAAATATTGGTTGAGTTGCGGACTATGTTGCTCTCTTCAAAACATTTTGTAATACTGTCAAAAATTGTGCAAGTAAACTATAAAAAACGATGACGTCTAAAGGATAAAAAAGTCCAACTCATTGTATTGGATACTTACATATGGATAATGTCACTTTGTATAGCTACTACCACTCTAAGTACTACTGGAAAGAAAGAGGCCTAGAATACTTCGACAGAGAATAGGAGGGAAAAAGAAAGAGTAATTAAATTGTGTCTCAATTGGCATGCCTTTTATGAAGTGGGAGAGCCTTTATTTAGAGGTTGAGATCATAAATCGTTAGAAAAATCAATGTCTCAAAACACGAGCTTATCCGAAAATGAACAGTGGAATTAAGATGAAATAGATTAGTGCATATCTTAAACGAGTCAAACTTAACTGTTGTCAATCGTGTACTTATTAGTTTCTAAAAGTGTTTATTATTTTTTATTCGTAAAAAATACGACACAAAATATGAAGAAAAAACATATATGATCAATTTGTTCTATTCGCTCGTGGAGGACTAATAATCAATTTGTTCCTGCATTTTCCTGCCATTTGACATGGCTTGACACATTTGTAGCATAGAAATAGTTCATCAGGGTCATTTCTCACGGGTGGTTGTCTTGCAGTGAACTCTAAAAGGTTCCAATTTTTATTATGATTGACGAGGTTCCTTATTCATATTGTGATTTGGATTATGTGAAATCCTTCTAGACATGAGGAACAACTTGTCAATCATAACTATGGACACTCATTTTTGTCCTCCAAAAAATCATTTTTTTACTATCAAAATATTTTTCAAAAACATTATACATATATATATTCAAAAAATGAACAAATAATAAAAAGGTAATAGGTTTCTAGAAGTCTATGTCATCATCAAAAATTTAAAAATAAAAGAAAAAGAAATAGAAATATAATAGGTTTTTAGAAACTTATACTATTTTCCTCTAAAAACAAAAAAAATAATTTATAAAGTGACTTTTTATTATTTATTTTTATTTTTCGAAATTATATTTTTTTAAATAAATAAAATATGGTCAAATCTTTTCTATTAATTTTTATAATTAATTTTGAATTTATAAAAAAAATAAAAGCTAATGAAATATTCCTAGGATAATACTTTTTCAATCTTTTCAGAAAAAATAAAATAACTAAGTTAAAACTAGAAAATAAATGGATCATATCCCTTAAATAAAAAAAAACTTGGAGATAATTTGGTTGACAAAATTTTAAGGGTATGTTATTTGTTGATCGCTATAAATAGATGATTAATAGGGGATTCAGAAAAAAGGCAAAAAATCTAGAAAAAAGGAAGAAAGCCACAACTTTTTTTGAAAATTCATTTACATTTTATTCCATGAGGCTAGGTGTGTCCTAAGAACCATGAGCTCGTTTTTCAGGTTGTCGGATCGACCAACTAACTTAGCATCATTGTTGAGCAACAGTGACGGAAAATCACGCATCGACATGTTGTCCCATTTAAGTGAGCACCTTTGTAGTGGATTCGGACCTCCGTGTGAGGGTGGGATCCTGTGCGGTTGAGTACACAACTGAAGTCGTGTGCTCCCCCGATCCAGCCAATACCAGCATGCCACATAGACCCTCTCTCCTTTTCCGTCCAATCAACTCATAATGGTCAATTTGGACATGATACGTTTTCTAGTTTCACCTACATTTCCCTCATCCTATGGGAAACTCCCTTCCACATATTATGTATATTTCCTCTCTTTCTTTATTTGTTTTATTAAATTTTTTGCTTTAAAGTCTTAATTATAAAATAAATCCAATTTTAACAAATAAATCATAAATAAATCTCCTAATAATGTTATGTAAGGAAATAAAATAATAAGGAAACCATATATTTTTGCTATAATATTTTAAAGGATATAAAAATAACAAAAATTCAAGAACACCCATTTTATATAACAACTAACCAAAAACCTTTTTTAAATTAAATAAATATTATTAATAATTAAAAATAATAAGTAAAATTTGTTTTTTCTAATTAAATGACCATTAAAAAATTATTACTTTTTTGAAAGTACTTTCATACGACAATTTTTATTATCAATGTATATAAAATATACAAGGGAATTAATCAAATATGGAGTAGGATCGTGGTATCACTTCTCGTTCTCGTATCATCTTCGAATGGTCGTCTTACGATACTTCTATTCATTCGATTAAATTCTCAAATTAACAATAAAAATATTTTTCTTAATTTAATTAATAATGGACTACAACAATAAAACCAAAAAGGCATCATAATTATTTTCAAATATCTTCTTAAGTGGTAAGGACATTAACTTCTGATGTTTTATCCTTCTCGGGGATAATATTTAACTATTTTCAAACCTCTTTCAGATGAGATACAGTGCGGAAATTAATTTTTATTGCTTCATCCTACTTGAATGGGACAAGATTTTTAATATTTTTAATGTCTTTAAGATGGGATGTGGTGCAGATATTAATTTATATTGTTTCACCCTTCTTAACAGAGATAAATACAATTCGATCATTTTTTTGTAAGTCAAACAACATTATCTTTTAAAAGAAACCTAAAACTACATAGTCTTGATTCTTTAAAGAAATTAGGAATATACAAAATTAAGATTATTTCTTGTCAAATACAAACTTAAAAAATAAATATTATGTTTTTTTATAATTTAATTTTAATAAATTAAGATAATTTAATTCATGCAATTAGCTAGGGCATTATTATATTACGGACGAACAAAGTGTTGATACCTTCCCCGATCTCAAAACTCAAAACTCTTATATGAAAGACCATTTTACCTTAATTTGGGATTAAATTGAGTTTTCCACATTTTAACCGCAAAATATGTTGTAGCGGCTCCCATGATGTCACATAGCCGACAATCGCGGCATGACAATAATAAGTACTTGAATTGGCTTATCCAAAGGCATTCCCTCATATATTATTTTATAAACAATTTTTGTAGCTCATGGGATTGAGCCTACAATAACATATCATTAGTCATCTAATACTTAAGGTAGCAGCTCATAGTATAATTTTAATATCAACTTTCTCAATATTATATTTATTCTTAAGTGTATCTCATATATTTTTGACAGTCATATATGCATTGTAATAATCATAATAATCATCATACAAGTCATTCAAAATAAAAAATTTACACAAAAATCATGTTCATGCCAAAGTATTAATTCTATAGTCATTTTATCATGTACTTCTTTTTTAACTTTCTCAAACACCACAGGGATATTAGTATTCATAATATTAACTACTTTTCTTATAACAAGGAAAAACATCATTTTTTTTTTGTCAACCTTTGAAACGATGTCCATCAAACCAAAAAGGTTTGTTTATGTTGAATTCGTAGCATTTATGTCAAATCAACATGAAAATAGAAACATAACTGAACCTCATTTGTGGTTAATAAAGGCTGCCCTTCTAGCCTCATAAGGGTTTGTTTAGAAGTTGGATTTTAAAGGGGAAAGAATGGAAAATGAAGGCTTAGGAGCCATGAAATACACTTATGAAATGACTCTCAAACATTCCATTTTCCTGCATTCTCCTTCAAAATCCAACTTTCAAACAAACCCTAAGTGGAAACTTATGCACCGTAAATCCAGATATTCCCTTCTCTGCCCAAGTAATGACACCCTGTAGATCAAGAAAATAATGGAAACAATAAATTAAAATTAAAATTAAAAGTATAACCCTGAAGCTTGCATGCAAATCTTGTGAAAATATCCATGGCACCGATTAAAATGCAATACAAGTAGAGAAATAAAATACAATACAAATTAAAAAAAATTCCACATGGATGATATTCCAGGGATGAAAGTTGATCTATGGTGTCAAATTAAATATTAAAAAGAGAAAGCTTTGGTACCTCTATCAGAACAAATTGTCATTGCTTAAAAATACCAATTAGCTTTTAGCTTTTATAACATATTCAACGACAACGACTTTAAACAAAAAGACAAAAGGAGAAGCTTATGACTTCAGTATTTTTTGGACAATATCATGCCTAACATGTACGAAGTGTTGTAGGAACACATTGGTAAACAAGAAATAGTTCTGCTTACAAAGCTCATAGAGTAAGAAATGTGCCTCTTATGGCATGAAGGGATATATTATTTTATTGTGTGAATTATATAACTTTTGAATGAAGAGTTATTAATGAAATGATAAGATTTTTGAGAAAAAATCTATATATAATGCTTGATGGAAGCATTATAATTATTAGATAAGACTTGAAATATTGTTTCTATCTCTATCCAAAAAGTTTGTCTTCATCGGTCATCAATAAATGAGAGCATAGAAAGAAAGAGAAAGAGATAGAAAGGTATCTTTATTGCAAAGAATAACACACAACACTTAAAAGAGGATCGTGTCGTCATGGATAGAGGTAATCTACAATCATTCTTATTATGCGAAAGCTATAAATTCTTAAGATTTATTTATACATGATTTATATGATAAAACTTATATGTGATATCATACCTTGGTGCTTAAGAACTTATGATTTTTCATTAATGATAATTTGATCTTAAATGATGTTCATGATAATTTGATCTTAAATGATGTTTTGAAATAAGTTCTTCTTAAATGTTTACCGAACTCATATAATTATTTCTGTTGCATTATAGTAATAAAAGGTGTGCAGAAAGAAAACATATCATTATCATTGTGCATATAGTCTGCACTTTTTATTGCACTCTTTATATTGAAAAGAAAGGTAATAAAATACTATATATGTTCATAGGGAGGGACTGTTTCATTTACTTTTTGTGTTCTACTTTTGGAGAGAGTGAAATTGTACAAAAAGTTTGTAGAGTAATAATAGTACAGTACTCTATTTTACAGAACATGAATATATTATTAGAGTGAACATGTATTATATGTATAACTTAAAAGTATCCCATCATAAATAAACGTTATGATCTACACTCTAAATTATACTTTATTCTTCAAATATTCTTAACATATATAATGTGATATATGTGTAAAAGATTTTTGAGGAAACCGTAAACACCGTGTATATATATATATATATATATATATGACTTGAAACAGACATATACATATTTACTTATATATATATACATATTTATATATAAATAACATTAAAAGTAAAGTAGTATATATATATATTTATATTATATTATATTATAGTTAACAGAGAAAAAATATATATAATATCATATTTTTTTTATCACAAAAATTATAATATCAATGTAAAAAAAGTGATATAACTTTTTAAAATAAAATATATTAAAATAAAATATTCAATACTAAAAATGCATCATTTAATTTGAAAATGCATCATTTAATTTGAAAAAAAAGTTATAAAAAATAAATCAATATTTTATATTATTTTGTTGAATACTATTGAATAGGGATATGGAGACGACAACTTTTTGGGACAGAGGATCTCAATCCCATTTAAGATGGTTCGTAATGTTGATAACATAGCCTAGATCTGGTAACTTGACATAAAAATACGAAAGATGCTTGTTCTAACGGTGTAGATTGTAAGTGTAATAATGTCAAAGTAGTTTGTTTTGCTTCCAAAACATTTTAGTATTTGATGGACTCAACACAACCAGCACAATTCAATACTCTACCAAAAATGCAGCAGAAGTTTAAATAATTAACCCATTTTGATGAGTCCCATCTCAATTTAGGTTGTGTTTTGTATTACTGAAAATAGAAGGAATGAAAATGGGTGGAAGAAAAAAAAAGGAGGAAAAGTAATTTTCCCTTGTTTGGTTGACAAGGGAAAAGAGGAGGAGAAAAAAAACGTGGGTCTCATGTTAAAAATTCTCCCATCACAAATGTGAGTGGAAAAGTGGAAGGAAAACATATTTTTTATGGAAAAGATTATAATACCCTCATTTGTGTTATCGTATTTTTCTCTCTTCACTTATTTTCTCCTTCCTCACAAAAATAAGAAGCAATCTCATTCTCTAGCTTTACACATGCAATCTCCCTCTAATTCATTTTCTCTCTTTTTCTAATTACAATCAAAGAAAGTAATTTCTTTCTCACTTGTTCTACATGTAACTCCATTTAATTTTTTATTTATTTATTTTATTATTTTTGATTCATGAAATCTCCCTCTATCTATTTTATGTCATGCAATCGCCCTCTAAAAATGATCCATTGTTTTCTCAAAGTGTTGTGTTCCTTTTCTTTAACAATTTTTTCCACCTTAAAATTTATCCACCAGTATCTTCTTTCACTATACATTATTTATTTATTTAAAAAATAATTAGATTTTAGTTTTGATGTAGAAAAATTGGTTTACTTTCTATAGTAGAGAATATTAGAGTTATATGTATCATTTCTTGTCCCTAGATTGAAGGAATGTGATAGATAGATTTGGAAAGATATCTTGTATAATTTCTATAAATCCTTATGTATTAGTGAATTGGTTTTGCAAAGTTAAGTTTTTCTAGGCCTTCAAATCCTAGTGATTTCATAGTAAATCTTTTATACGATGTACATTATGTGTTTGTTAAAATGCCTGAAATAGAAATTTAACTTGGGTACTCATAAATTTAATTTGGGCATGCAAATCCTTGTTTTTTTGTTTATGAATTGTGTGATATTGTTCATGAAAGTGCAAAGTGTCAAGATAACACTATTAGATTGTCTATATCTTGATGAAGACAAGGATTAGTGAAAGCTTAAAGATAACTCAACAAATCAACACATCAATGACTCAAGAGCTTCATGTCTAGACTAGAGTCATAAATAGAGTCATCATTAATAGTCTTAGATATGTGTCTTAGTTATTGAGTCTAGGTTAGGTAAACCTAGATGCAAATCTCACAAGTCCTAAAAACAATCATATCATTTACATGACACATGCCATCTAGATTATTATATGTTCATGCATTAATCATACATGTTATTTGTGCATCTTAGACATAACATAATGGTAAAACATGTATAGTTGATAAGCAAAACATATAGGTAGTTTACCATTTAATCTCTTAGCTGGAAAATATGCCACTTAATCGATTAAGCAAGGCGTTAATGGATTAACGTGAAATCAGTTTTAACATATAACTGAAAATATAATTCAGTTATTCTCAACAGCACATTAATCGATTAAAAGGGCAATAATCGATTAACTGGGTGTCTAACAACTTTTCTATATAAATTGTGTTTTTACACCATGCTACATACATTCATACATTCATTCATTTTTAGAATTGCTAAGTTGC
>NC_032014.1:26831347-26841489 GCF_001865875.1 Lupinus angustifolius
TCTATATAAACTGTGTTTTTACACCATGCTTCATACATTCATTCATTCATTTTTAGAATTGCTAAGTTGCATATTTTTCGTGCTCTTTGTGTGTCATATAGGCAGAGAGAAATGCATGTGAGATAGTGAGAGATAGTATCATGCTTAGGATTTAAAATGTCATCCAATTGCATGTGATTAAATATGTTCATCATTCTATCTTTTCTTGCATGATTCTTGCATTTCTTTTAGAGATTTCTTAGGGTAGAAATTACATGTTTCTGCATAATTCTGAACTCATACATATTCTTGATAATTTGTGATATTTGTATACGGTTTATAGTTGGATTTTAATTGTAATATCTAATCCATATTGTGCTTTATAATACTATATTTTTGTGTTGTTTTTGTGATAAGGAAAGTCGTCTCTTGGTGTCTTACCACTAAAGAGATTCAGTGAGTCTTCACCAAGACTTAGAGGTCTTGAGTTTAGAACATATTCTTGGCCGGGTCTAGATAGTAGGAAAGGTTTTCCTCGGCGATTAGAGTAGTCAAACCAAGGTAGGAGTTCTAGGAATTCAAGAAGAGAGCATCTAAGGTCTTGTATTGGAAGTGTGCATGTAATATACATTCATTTGAGTATTAGTGAAGAAAATCTCCCGAGATTAGAAGGGAATGACTGGATGAAGTTTTACAGTGGACCGCAAAACGAACCAGGATAAAAATCCTTATTGCATGCTCTTTCTATCCCTTATCTCTTTAATTTTCAAGTTGTTTAATTGCCTATTTTAGCTGATATTTTGACTATTGTAATTCTGTCATATAGTGATTAATTATGTTCAAATATATCTGTTGTATCATTTCTATAATATCGGTGAATGGTTGTGCAAATAAGCCATTTAGCAACATGTTTTGTGCAATTTAGTCGATTAAGTCAATGCTTTAATCGATCAACTGGGCGTTTTTCCAGAATAGGGCTTTGGTGCGAAAAGCGGTATTTGAGAACTGCGACACCTCAAACCCCCCCCCTTCTAGATGTATTTTGTCCATTGATACCTAACAAGTGGTATCAGAGTTAGTACGACGTGCTAGCTCAGCAGCATACGCGTGATCCTTAAGGGAAAACAAATGGGTTCTAGCAACCCCTTTGGCGCTGATGGTGCATCCATTAACCACCCTCCCGTATTCAGTGGCGAAAGATATACCTACTGGAAATTCCGCATGAAAATATTCATAGAAGCCATTGACTCGGATATTTGGGAATCCGTAGTCAACGGGCCTTTCGTTCCACAACATTTAGTGGACGATGAACCGAAAGAAAAACCGAAAAGTCTATGGACCGATGATGAACATAAAAAGGTTCAACACAACCTACATGCTAAAAACATCATCACCACGGCCCTATCATCTGATGAGTTCTTTCGGGTTTCACAATGTCAAAGTGCCAAGGAAATGTAGGATACTTTACAAGTGACTCACGAAGGTACTAGCGAAGTCAAGCGTGCCAGGTTGAATGCCCTGACACATGAGTATGAGTTGTTTCGTATCTTATTATCAGTGACATGGAAAAATGACTCACTCATATAGTTAATCATTTTGTTGCTCTAGATATATTTTTTACCAAAGGAGAACTTACTAATAAAGTTTTATGTTATCTTGACAGGAGATGAGAACCTAAAGTTACAGCTACCATGGAATCCAAGGATCCTGACTCCATGCCTTTGGTGACATTATTTGGAAAGCTTCAAGAGAAAGAGATGGAGCTTGGACGCTTGACGATGCACGAGGAATCAAACCGCAAAAAGAAAAGTATATCTCTTAAAGCAACAACGTCTCAATCTACAGAAGAGAAAGAAGAAGATAAGTCTGATTCAGATATAGATGATGAAACGTTGAGCCTTCTCGTACTAAAATTCTAGAATTCCTAAATAGAGGAGGCTTCAAATTTTTCCAGAAGAAAGAAGTGTGCGAGTCAACTAGAAAAGGCAAGGGTAACAAAGAGCGCTTCACTTGCCATGAGTGTGGTAAGCCAGGACACATGGGGTTTTAATGTCCTACTTACCTCAAGAAAGTTGATTCAGAGAAGAGCACTCCTCGGGACTTCAATTCAAAGAAGGCCTCCATTGTATGGGACATACCAGAGGAGGATACAACATCAAGCACCTCAAATGAAGAGGAGACAGCCAAGCTATGCTTAATGACCAGAACAAATGATGCTTGTGGCTCAAATTCAAAATATGTAAACAACAAGATATATTCTGACACCTCATCTTTTTCATCTGATGATTCACCTCCTTATGAGGATTTATATAATGCTTATGTCGAATTGCATGATGAATTAAAGAAATTAGCTAGGATTAGTTCTAATGGAAAATGAGTAATCCTTTTAAATAAACAGAAAATAATTTCATTACAGAAAGAATTAGATGAGCTAAAACTAGAGAATGAAACATTAGATCTAATATACTGTAATACATGCAATTTCTCTAATGGTAATTTATGTCAATCAACTGTCTGTGAATCTTACGAGACTTTGAAAAATGAAAATTTGAGACTTAATGAAAAACTCGCAAAACTCATGGAGAGTCAAAATCAATTAGACACTATGCTTAGCCAAACTAGAAATGTTGGTGACCGTACTGGACTAGGATATATTCCCCCTATGCGTAAGAGAAGATAGAGAAGAAAATATAGGAGCCCTATTACTCGGCCTAATAAGAAATTTTATAATAAGAAGGTTCCTACATGCTTTTATTGTGGCACACATGGCCACACTTCCTACTCTTGTTACATCAGGAAATATGGTATACCTAGTGGTGTATATGTCTGGATGAAAAATGGAGATGACTCCCTGGTTACTAACAGAAAAGGACCTAATATAAATTGGATACCTGAAAAAGCCAAGTGATCTATTTTGTAGGTATGTCTACAAGCACATGGACAACATTGGTATCTTCATAGTGGATGTTCGAGACATATGATAGGAGATAAATCAAAATTCCTAGATTTGTCATTGAAAGAAAAAGGGTTTGTCACGTATGGAGACAACAAAAAAGGAAAGATATTTGGCACCCGAACAATTGGCAACTCAAATCAGGCAGTAATCGAGAATGTGCTATATGTTGAAGGCCTGGAACACAATCTCTTGAGTATCAGCCAACTTTGTGACAAAGGTGCTTTAGAAGAAGCATACTCTAAGGACATGGACCAGGACAAAGAAGAAGAAGTAGAGCAAATTGTCCAAGATGAGCATCAGGACCTACCGATCGCATGGAAGATCAAGAAGGATCATCCACTCGACAAAGTTATAGGTGATATCACTATGAGGGTGGTAACCCATAGTTCTTTACATAATATTTGTAACTCTGTTGCTTTTCTATCTCAAATCGAGCCAAAGACCATCGATGAGACCATTGAGGATGTGCACTAGGGTATAACTATGTAAGAAGAGCTAAACCAGTTCGAGCATAATAATGTATGGGACTTGGTCCCTAAACCTAAAGAACATCTAGTGATTGGTACTAGATGGGTCTTTCCTAACAAATTAGATGAATCTGCATTGATCATAAGAAATAAAGCACGCTTAGTGGCCAAAGGCTACAACTAGGAGGAATGCATCAATTATGATGAGACCTGCGCTCCTGTAGCCAGATTAGAACCCATTAGGGTGCTTCTATCATTTGCATCAATTATGAACTTTAAGCTCTTTCAAATGGATGTCAAGAGCACCTTTTTGATTGGCTACATTCAAGAGGAGGTATATGTTGATCAACCTCCCGGCTTTGAAAAATTTAAATATCCGAACCATGTATATAAGCTCAAGAAGGCTCTATATGGTCTGAACCAGGCCCCTAGAGCTTGGTATGATAGATTGAGATCTTTCCTTTTGGAAAAAGGGTTCGTGAGGGTTATGGTTGATGTTATCCTCTTTATTCATAGATTATATGATCATGTATTATTAGTTCAAATATATGTTGATGATATAATTTTCGGATCTACTAATGACATTCTTTGTAAGGAATTTTATGAGATAATGCATGGATAATTTGAGATGTCGATGATGGGTGACCTGACCTTCTTCATTAGGCTACAAATCAAACAAATGGAAAGTGGCATCTTCATTCATCAATCGAAATACTGCAAGGAGTTACTGAAAAAGTTCGACATGAAAAAATGTAAAGAAACTTCAACACCAATGGCGTCTGCTTGCTATATAGACAAAAACGAAAAGGGAAAAGCTATCGAGGTAACCAAATATCGAGGGATTATCGGCTCATTATTATATTTAACTATGAGCCGCCCCAATATTATGTTCAGTGTTTGTATGTGTGCTAGATTTTAAGCATTACTTAAATATTCACATTATACTGTTGTTAAACGCATCATGAGATATTTAAAAGAAACAACTAATATAGGATTATGGTATCCTAAGGATGCTTCATTATCCTTGGTAGGGTATTCCGATTCCGATTTTGCTGGATGCAAGTTGGATCGGAAGAGCACTAGTGGGACTTGGCACTTACTAGGAATTTCCTTAGTTGCATGGCACAATAAAAAGCAAGCTTGTCTTGCTTTGTCCACCGCCGAAGCAGAATACATTGTCGTCGGTGTGTGTTACGCTCAAATACTATGAATGAAGCAACAACTTAAGGAGTTTGGACTTAATCTAGAAAAGATCCCTATAAAATGTGATAATGCAAGTGCCATAAACCTATCCAAGAATCCCGTTTTGCATTTGAGAACCAAGCATATAGAAATTAGACATCATTTCTTGTGTGACCATGTAAAAAAAGGCGATTGTGTGCTTGAATTTGTTGAAACTACTAAGCAATTGGCCGATATTTTCACCAAGCCCCTCTGACGAGATATTTTCTATGTTCTTCAAAGAGAACTTGGAATCCTTGATGAAAAATATCTTGATTAAAAATGTCTAAAGCCTTGTTATGTGCTTCGCGTGTTAAATGTCTTATATGCTTCAAAATATGTATTTGTTGAATGCATTATATTCCTAATATAACTCATGATCTAGCATGATAAGTTCTATATGTATGTGTGTTTGATTAAAAATTACTTGATATATGTGAGAAATCTTTGCATGCTTTTAAAACCCAAAAACCTATTGTTTCTACAAATCTGATGCATGTTAATCAATTAACCATAATTCTTAATCGATTAAAATGAGTTCTAGTAGCCAACATTTTATTTTTCACGAAATTTAATCGATTAACGTCCTACTTTAATCGATTACTTGGGCTTATTTCTCTAAAAATATGGAATTTTAACTATGATTAATCGATTAAATGCAGCTTTTAATCGATTAACGACAACAGATAAATTAGAAATAGTAGTGTTTTTGCCATTTTTTTTCAAACCCTCTCTTCCCCCTTTTCTCTCTAAATCTCATAAGCAACATTAAAATTCAAAGTTTTGGCTTAAAAGAAGAATTAAACCTCACATACACCCATATTGCACCTCATCTCATCCCATTTCTCTCAAATGTTCCAAGACACCCCATTCCCAATTCCAAACCCTAAGTTTAGATTCCCTCCCTAATCTTTCTTCTCTTCTCATATACTCACGGGTTTTCACTCAAAAATGTAAAGAGGGATAATTTCTCTAAAAATATGGAATTTTAACTATGATTAATCGCCTAAAAATTATTTGATATATGTTAGAAATCTTTGCATGCTTTTAAAACCCAAAAACCTATTGTTTCTACAAATCTGATGCATGTTAATCAATTAACCATAATTCTTAATCGATTAAAATGAGTTCCACTAGCCAACATTTTATTTTTCACGAAATTTAATCGATTAACGTCCTACTTTAATCGATTACTTGGGCTCATTTCTCTAAAAATATGGAATTTTAACTATGATTAATCGATTAAATGCAGCTTTTAATCAATTAACGACAACATATAAATTAGAAATAATAGTGTTTTTGCCATTTTTTTTCAAACCCTCTCTTCCCCCTTTTCTCTCTAAATCTCATAAGCAACATTAAAATTCTAAGTTTTGGCTTAAAAGAAGAATTAAACCTCACATACACCCATATTGCACCTCATTTCATCCCATTTCTCTCAAATGTTCCAAGACACCCCATTCCCAATTCCAAACCCTAAGTTTAGATTCCCTCCCTAATCCTTCTTCTCCTCTCATATACTCGCATGTTTTCACTCAAAAATGGAAAGAGGACGTTCAAAGAGGATCAAGATAACTGCTCAACGCACTTGTAGGCCTCATACTGGTTCATCTTCAAATCCGAGTGTGAGGCAAGGTCGTGGAGATCCCTACTACTCTCTCATACTTCAGGAGACTCAGTTGTCAAAGTTTCAGGGTAGGAAACCAACTTACATAAGGTATGCCGATCTAACCTGGATGGCGGAACAAAATTTTGAATTTTTGCAAGGTATGCAAGCTCAGGAAGCTGTCATTTTCTGGAATTAAAGGGATATTTGTACCTCGTTTTGATTAGAGAATTTTATGCCAACTTTAGATATAAGGATGGCAAGTATTAGTCCATGGTTTCTGGAAACTTATTCGAGATTGATAGTGATATCTTTATGAATGTGGGTGGTTTATCCACTATTGGTGCTAGCCTAAGTGATTGTGAATGGCTTAAGGATTTTGATGTTGCTGAGGTTTACAAGTCTTGTTTGAGAGGTCCCTATTTGTATATCTAAGGAGAACTAACAAAAGTTGGTTCATTAGCTGTAGAGAATAGATTGCTTCACTATCTGATAACGTACATTTTAGTTTAGAGGAACACAAATCATGCACAACCTACTGTGAATGATTTGAAGTTCATGTATGATGTTAAGGAAAATGTTATGATTAATTGGCTTGAGGAGATCCTGAAGGTCATGTATAATGTCTCTACCTCGCAATCCAAGCTGGTACCCTATAATATAATCTTTTCGAGTATCATTGATTATTTGCATATGGATGTGTCTGACACCATCATCACGAAGACTTCTGATAAAGATCACCTTGTTGGTGAAATCTTAATTCACAAGATGGGTATCTACAAGTATGGAAGTACTTGGCAATACCAAGAGGATTACACTACCTTGGATTTGGATCTATTTGGTGATGAGGATCAGGCTGGAACAAATCAGCCTAATGTAGAAACTCAGGGGGAGCCGACTAGAAACGCGCCGCAAGAACCATCCTTTGGATTAGCTTAGTTGGATGTCATGGAGCAAAGGCTGAATAATAGAATGGATCTATATTTTCAGTCTATGAAGGACTCCTACCATACAGACTTGGAGCAATTTGAGGAACGTCAGATCACCTACATTGATAACCATTATCAGACTATGAGGAGCTTTGTTCAGAACACTGTTGAGGCACATAATGAGAGGTTTTGTGCAGAATTTAAAAAGCTGAGATTCCTCATCCAAGGTGATAGTAGTCCGACAGTTAAGTCTATCATATAGTGATTAATTATGTTCAAATATATATGCTATATCATTTCTATAATATTGGTGAGTGGCTGTGCAAACAAGCCATTCAGCAACTTGTTGTTTTGTTCAATTTAATCGATTAAGTCAGTGCTTTAATTGATTAACTAGGCGTTTTTCCAAAATTGGACTTTGGTGTGAAAATCGGTATTTGGGAATCGCGAAACCTATTCAACCCCCCCCCCTTCTAGGTGTGTTCTGTCCACTGATACCTAACAGTTCATATGATTGGCTACCAGCTAGAGCTTGATTTAAATGCTTCACAACTTTCTCAATACATGGTTGTAGGTATAGTTGTTTATTGCATGTTCTAATTGATATTAGTCTTTGCAAACCCCTTTGACAAATAATGGATTGCCTATATTGTGAATTTTAGATAGTTATGTGTGTCTGCCACTTCCATGAATATATAGTCTACCCACATATTGTAAAATTCTAGTATGTCCATATTGTATATTTCTTACTTTTGACTCTGAATATATAGTATATCCACATAATTAACTAAACACATTTTGATGTCTTATTGATAATATAAGAGACTTTTTATCTCTATCATAATTTTCATATATTATATGTAATTCACAATATAAGCTAATTTTGATATATTATATATATTATGACAAAACTTTTTGGGTTCAATAATATTGATTTACTGATTTTTGTTGCTTGCATCTCATATTTCTAATCTTGAGCAAATCTACTTTAGAACAAAGCATTGCATAGAGAAATTATGTTTTTCAAAAGTTGACTAACAAATGTGTATGGCTTAAAGTTGTATACATTTTTATTATTAAAAGAATGATTAAAATCTTGGTTACTTGATCTTAGAGGTTCTAGAACCATGTGAATAACCAAGTCTATCAAAAGATTAAGTTGTTAGGTAGAGGTTCTTAAATGTCTTTATGTATAACACTAACAATATATACATGTTAGTGCTTTTAAAACTTTTAGAGAAACTTTACATTGAGCCTTTAATGGTTCATAAGAACCCTTTATTTAGGATCTTGACATTTATGACATTTACATGTTATAGTATAAGGTTAGAAAATACCTGGTTCCATTGCTATTTCTTTCTAGTGTTCTTCCCTGATGCTTTCTCTGATTGCCTTTTGTTTTCACCTCTCCTCCTTCCCTTTATGAGTTTCTTGATGATTAGAAACTCAGTTTCCTTCCTTCCACGCTATAACAATGCACTGGATTTTCTTTTATGCAAAACCAAGACCTTTCTCTTATTCTTGCTTTTTAGTTTCTCTCTTTCAGAATAGAGATGTATTCCTTATGTTCACAATGGAATTGCCACACACAAGTGTGTGATTTTAATGCATCAGTTGGGGAAGTTAACATATAGGAAACTTCCCATGAAGTGAGAGGGAGGGAGTTAACAAAACCCCCACTAATCTGATTATTTAATTGTCAATCATCATCATATTAGGCACTTTCATTCAGATTAGTGACTTTCATGCACATGGACCACATTGATTATTAAATTAATCTAACAATCTCCCACTTGGTCCATGTGATGACTTGAAGATTCATAACTTTACTTGCGCTCTTTTATTGAACCTTACAAATCATCATCCTTTAAATTGAGCTGAAATAATTGAATTATGGCGGTCACAAATTATATGAGGCAACCTTATCCCTTCCATGTATCACAATCATCTCAATCCAACTCACTTTAATTTGAGTCTTCATTTACCTTTCAAAGACTCATCAAGTTATCTCATCAAAACCATACAAGTACATTCTGTAACATAGATAACTTAAACTTTAATTACGGAAATGAAACTTTCATTGAATTCAAATGTGTCATACAATAATGAGCAAACATCCATACATGTATATATACATCAGGTATAATCACATTAACAAGGACTTATCTATAATGCCCATCCTTTTTACATGGCCAATGTAAATCTTGAGCGGCAACCCTTTAGTTAACGGATTCGCTACCATTAAATTGGTACTAATATGCTCTATAGACACTTTATGTTTCCGTACTTCTTCTTTAACTGACAGGAACTTTAAATCCATATGTTTAGTACCTCTAGAATACCTGTCATTCTTAGAGAAGAAGACAGCTGCGGAATTATCACAATAAAACTTCAGCGGCCTAGCTACACTATCTATAATGCCAAGTCCTGAAGTAAAGTTCCGCAGCCACAATGCATGATTTGTGGCTTCAAAGCATGCCACAAACTCAGCTTCCATGGTGGACGTAGCAATTGTAGACTCTCTACCGCTTCTCCATGAAATGGCTCCTCCAGCCATTAGGAAGATATACCCAAATGTAGATTTCCTTGAGTCCATACATCCTGCATAGTCTGAATCCGAATAACCGATCACCTCAAGATGATCTGACCTTCTATACGTGAGCATGTGATCCTTAGTGCCTTGCAAATATCTTAGAACCTTCTTTGCAGCTTTCCAGTGGTCCATTCCGGGGTTACTTTGATATCGGCCTAACATTCCAACAGCAAAACTGATATCCGGCCGAGTGCATGTTTGAGCATACATTAAACTCCCAACCACTGATGCATAGGGAATAGATTCCATTTCCTTACGTTCCAAATCATTCCTTGGACATTGCTTTTCACTGAATTTGTCCCCTTTCTGGATTGGAATTATCCCTGCGGAGCACTTTTCCATTCTGAATCTCTCTAACACTTTATTGATATATCCTTTCTGAGACAATCCC
>NC_032014.1:26841589-26842233 GCF_001865875.1 Lupinus angustifolius
TTAATGACTCCATTAATTGGTTCATTAACTATTATTTCATCCTGTGGATTTTGGATATTATCTTGTTGTCTCTGTGGGTTATTTGACGGTATTATAACCAGAGGAACAACATCTTGAGGAGACAACTTCGGTGAAGAAGGTTTATCAGAAGTCTCAATAATATCCACCTTTCGTGATTTATCACTCCCACTGGTTTGACTATTTTCAATGAACCTAGCATTTCTAGACTCAACTATTCTCGTACTATGGTTAGGACAATAAAATATGTACCCTTTGGACTTTTTCGGATAGCCAATGAAGAAACCACTAATGGTTCTTCCATCAAGCTTCTTTTCATGTGGGTTGTACACCTTTACTTATGCTGGACAACCCCAAACATGGAGATGTCTCAAACTGGGTTTCCTACCAGTCCATAACTCATAGGGAGTTTTAGGAACTGCTTTACTGGGAACCCTATTCAGCAGATATGCAGCGGTCCTTAATGCGTACATCCACATCGATAAAGGTACATCACAATAATTCAACATTGACCTAACCATCTCCATTAGAGTACGGTTCCGCCTTTCAGCCACACCATTCTGTTGCGGTGTGTAAGGCATAGTGTATTGAGCACATATGCCTCTACTTTCGAGAAACTTTCCAAA
>NC_032014.1:26842333-26868829 GCF_001865875.1 Lupinus angustifolius
TTTCTTTTAGGGCAATCCTTCTTAAAGTGTCCATTCTTCTTACAGAAGAAGCACTTCATTTCTTTATGGATTCTCCCTTCTTTAATGGGGACCTTTTCCTTCCCCTTTCCTTTGTTCCTATTGCTTGGCCTGAATCTGCTGCTGGTGCTACCTGGCTCTTGAATGGTCATGTGAATGGAGTCATTCTTAATTTTCTTTAGCCTCCCCTCCTCCTGAACGAGCATGGCCTTTACTTCCTGAAAATTCCATTTTTCCTTTATGGTGTTGTAATTCACCTGGAATTGGCCAAACTCAATAGGAAGGGAGTTTATGATGAACTGTACTAAGAATGCTTCTGTCACCTCCATTCCCATACCTTTCATTTTCGCAGCCAGATTTGACATACTGGTTACATGATCATGAATGGGCTGCGACCAATCAAACTTCTTGGTCGTCAGCTCTGTCATTAGGTTTCCCACCACAGACTTATCAGTAATGTCTGATTGGGAGTACTCCTTGATCATTCTCATAAATTCCCTTGCATTATTTGTCTTAGGCATAGATGGCTTGACATTGTCAGAGATTGACATTTTCATCAAGCTAAGACTCAACCTGTTTGACCGCTCCCAAGCCTCAGAAAGAGTCTTGTCTGTCTCCGAGTTGGTCTTAGTTATGGTTGGTTCACTATCCATAATGATAGCCAAGTCCAACTCCATTACACCCAGTGAGAACTGGATCTGTTCAGACCAGTCAACATAATTCAGTCCATTGAACGGATAAAATTTAAATGCATTAAACCTTCATTAATGATGCCTAATATTATTTTTTAATGGGTAATTAAACATACTCCTTAAACATGTATGTTATCTTTGGATGAACAAGCACAAATATTTTTAAAACTTTAATGTCACTAAATACATGCAATAATCCACCTTTGGGTGATCAAGATATGCATTATAATTAATGAACAAACCCAATTTATTATCCTTATAGCATCATAATCTTAATTACAAGCAATGATCCACCTTTGGGTGATCATAATATGCATCATAATTTTAAATGTAAAATACCATTATAAACAATTAAACCATATTGTCATTAAGATTTTTTCTTCTTGTTTATAGGCATTAAAAGTGGCAGATTTATAGAGTTTAGAAAATCATGCGGTTATGGTTTTAGCACAAAATTAGAGTCTCTGTTCAGTGCAACTCTTTTAACCAAAATCAACAGTAACGTAGTTTGGAATTATTGCACTGGTAGATTGGAAGCCAGAAAATTCAATAAACAATAGACACATGATTCTTCGCACAAAATCATTCACAAAATTTTGTTTACACATAAAGTCATGCATACACCATTTAATTCCAGAGACACAAGGAATGTCATAATGTCCCTAACCTGATGCTCTGATACCAATTGTTAGTGCTTTTAAAACTTTTAGAGAAACTTTACATTGAGCCTTTAATGGTTCATAAGAACCCTTTATTTAGGATCTTGACATTTATGACATTTACATGTTATAGTATAAGGTTAGAAAATACCTGGTTCCATTGCTATTTCTTTCTAGTGTTCTTCCCTGATGCTTTCTCTGATTGCCTTTTGTTTTCACCTCTCCTCCTTCCCTTTATGAGTTTCTTGATGATTAGAAACTCAGTTTCCTTCCTTCCACGCTATAACAATGCACTGGATTTTCTTTTATGCAAAACCAAGACCTTTCTCTTATTCTTGCTTTTTAGTTTCTCTATTTCAGAATAGAGATGTATTCCTTATGTTCACAATGGAATTGCCACACACAAGTGTGTGATTTTAATGCATCAGTTGGGGAAGTTAACATATAGGAAACTTCCCATGAAGTGAGAGGGAGGGAGTTGACAAAACCCCCACTAATCTGATTATTTAATTGCCAACCATCATCATATTAGGCACTTTCATTCAGATTAGTGACTTTCATGCACATGGACCACATTAATTATTAAATTAATCTAACAATACATTCTTATTTAAAGTTTATGCAATTAACTATGTTCTCATCCATCTTATCTCACTAATTAGAACTATGTCAAAAAGTCATCATTGGACATAGGGAACATCAGGTATGCACCAAAACATTTTTCTTACAAAGTATATCTATAAACATTACTTGTCATGTTTTCCTATTGTTGATATGAATGCTAAAGCCTATAGTTTCTTCATGCTTTAAGTTGACATGTTGGTTTTAATTTAGATAAACCATAAAAATTATTTTAAAAAGAACAACATTTGAGTTGGAAAATTAAGATGGAGGAAAATGCAAATTAAGAACTATGACATTTTGGGGGAGTTATATGGAGTTGATAGGGCAATGAGGAAACATGCAAAAACCTCTAAAAAAATGATGAAACAATGGGATAAAGAAACTATTGATTTGAATGATTGTTATGAAAATGTAGAAATCCATGAGCCGAATGTTAGCATGAATGATGAACAAAAATTTTCACCCCAAACCTGAATGCCTTCAGTCCACAATATGCTCATTCAAATCAATCAACTAACACATCTACTTCAAGGGGTATGATACATAAGAGAAATATGGTTGAAAACATGGAGGCTCAATATGAGAGAATGCATGTAGGAATTATGTTTGTTGTAGAAGCATTGAAGGATGGAATTTCCCTTTCAAACAAGCTACACAATATTGTTGAGTGTCAAGTTACAATTGCTAAGATGCAAGTAGGAATTTCTAAAAATAGTTGACTTTGATTCAACAGACTCGATTTCGACATTACTCTGAATATGATGTTTGGGATCTTTTAGAAGAGTTGCAAGTACCAGACAATTACCTATTGAAATGTTATGGCTATTTATGTGATAATGATCAGAAAAAATGTAAGCTTTTTGGTGTACCTCCTCAAATGAGGGATCAAGTTTTCATCCAAATCATGAGTGATGCTAGTATAAACTGAGTAGAGCTATATTATTGCTCTTTTTTGTTTGTGTATAGTTAGCACATGATGTGATGCATTTGCAAATGATGTAGTCTATCATCATTTACTTTTTTGGGGTATATCCTTGTGACCTAATTTCTTTTTCCTATGGATGAGCATTAGAATTGGTGTGTATCATGAGTTATATTGATGTAGTCTATCATCATTTTCCTTTTTTGAGGGTACACCAATATAACTCAAGGTGGACGATTTGCATGAATTTTGAATGATGAGAGATGTATGAGAAACTATGAAGTTGAAAGTGAAATTGAAAGACAATGTTAGTGTTGTTTAATCTCATGTTATATTTGTAATGTATGTTTTATATAATGTTGACTTACACATTATTGTTGATTTCAGCTTTCTCAACTTGCAAGTGGATGTTCTATTGCAAGTAACTCTTTCAACTTGTAAGTTTTTTTTCTAAATCTACTTGGTCTTATATTTTCTTCTCATCTACAATTACTTACAATAAGTGTTATAAAAGTAGTAATCAAAGTCAAAACATAATCAACTGTATTATTGTGATAGTATTGTTATTTTAGTTTAGGGTCGTTGTTCACATGTCATATGGTTGTTGCTGCAATAATCTTTTGGACTGTAATTTTTATATATATGACATGCTTGATTAATGATTATGTGAATCACTTTATGTTTTATTTTATTTTACAGTTGAGAATCACATGGAATGGTGGATATTAGATACATCATAGTTTATATGTAATTAATGTGTAATGTTCAGCTATGTAAATTAGAGATGACCAAATATTTTTTTTATGAATGTCATATATTTTATGTTCATTGATATTATGTCAAGTATGTTTAATATTTTTATTTTATTGCGTGATTTTCAAAATAGATACTAAAGTTCATTACAAATGTTTCATATAGATAAATTGTATCTTCATTGGAAGGAATACATGATATAATAATTTTATCTCACGTTAAGATAATTGAAAGTGTATAATAAGTTGAATAATTGTGATAGTACATGCTAAAAACAAATTAGTAAAAATAACAATGTTTTAAATTTGACTTTATCATTTGGGGTGTTTATGTAATTTGACACATGTTTTTCCTTCCTTTCACTTTTTACAAAACCAAACAAAAGGAGAGAAAAGTTATTACTTTCATTCATTCATTTTTCTTTTAAACCAAATAACTAACTTTTCATCTTACTTTCTACTTATTTTTATTCTTTCAACTTTCTTTCCTTCAATTTTAATCTAGGAATCAAACTATTACTGTTTCTAGATATTTGGCAACATGTTTTGTCAATTATCTATAACTGAATTTTAGTCCAAACATTGATTAAAGAAAAAAAATGAAAAACAGTTAACATTCATCAAAACTTTGAGTGGGTTTTCAACTACTTTAACCATAAATATTGATTACTACCACATCATTTTTATGGTAAAAGAAATATTATTGGATTAAAAGAGAGAAGACTGCAAGAAAATATTGCAACCATACAAAAATACCAATACCAAGGAAGAGAGCCATGCAATAAAGCATGCCAATCCTCTTACTACCAAAGAAACACTACTAAAAGGAACACACATGGACATCAACAGAGGAATTCCCTAAGGTCGTCAGTCGTCACCCTATCTCAAAGAAAATATATAGAGAAAAAGTGTCTTTGAAAATACTATTATTGTTCATTGACAAAACATTAATCTCTAAATCGTTCCAAATTGAAAATAATGTTTTATCATGATTCTTGTTTATTTATAAAATATTGATCTCTAAATAATTTCTAATTGTTTCACTTATGGTTTTTTTCTTGGCATCTCTGCCTCTAGAAATTGGTCTAACCCACATTTGATCTACTCTTCTTACAAGAGTTTCTATCAGTCTATTTCACACATGCTTAAACCACATAGGGTGCGATTCTACCATCTTTTATACAAAAAGAGTCATCAAAGTTATCAAAAGTATGTGTTGAAGAGTTGAATCACACAATTGAATGTTTTTTTGCAGTAAATGAGTTGTCGTGGGCGAAAAGTCATTCTAGAGCCGGAGTGGGCAGCAAGACATTTTGGTCCATCGGATCGTTGGTTCATCGTGATTTTTTGCTTTGAGGAAGATAGCTGCATTTTCAGGTCACAAACATTTTTTTAGGGTTACTCTTCATTCTCGAGTCAGCATGTTTAATTTTTATTGGGTCAACCTCTAAGCCCAATTTTAACCCTAGTTTTTACCCTATTTTTTAACCATTTATATTTATATTAGTAATATTCGTTCAAACATTTCACTCTTTGGCTAGCCTCAATCCTCCACAGAATCAACCACTCTCTTCCCCAACCCTTTCAGCATTCCAATCTCATCCCTAAGCTTCTTGTTTCTCACCAAAACCCTGCAACCACTTCCATTAGCCAGCGACTTTCTCTTCTCTGTATTGGTTCTATGTTTGTTCTCATTTCTTTAGCTGGAGATGTTGAATGCTACTGTGGATAAGAGTGAATCTGGTGATAAGGTGTTGAACTACTCCAGGAAATAGGACTGGTCTGGGTTTAAAGAAAACTCCTGGAATTTTGCATTTTAGTTATTGTGTATGCACATATGTATATATTTAAATGTAATTTTGTATTTCAGTTGGAAGGTCATAAACTATTTCCATAAGATCTTCCACACTTGCTTGCCTACCTAAGCTCTCTATATGCTCTTCCAAATGCCCTCAAAGTCAATTTCATTTAATCAAAGTTAAAACAATGATAATATACATAAAAAAAATAAACTTAAGACTAATATAAAACAAAACAACAAAATTTAGACCGTAAAACTAACTATGTTGAGAGAGGGAGAGAAGAGAACTTTAGACATAAACACAAACTTGAGAATATTATCATGATTGCCCAACTGATCATTATAACAAGGTCGGTGACACCTTTATAAGCTGTTAGTATAGCTGGTGCCTAACCTATCCTAACTGTCTCTGCTGACTCGATAGAGGCTTACATGATCAACTAGCTTAACGGCTATTCTATTTCTCTAATACAAAGAAAGAAAATAAACTATACATTATCAAAAATCAACTTTACTTTGTGTCATAAATGTACTTTATTCACTTTTTTATGAAAGAGAGTACTCATAACCAACCTATTAAGTAAAACAGTTGTGAAAATATGGCATCAATCAATACAAAGAGAAATAAAAATAATAGACAAGTATTATTGTATGCTAGTTCATCACAGAAAATATAGAGACTCACAATCATGATCCTGCCAAAATAACTTCATTGAATTTTCACTTGCCTTGGATATTGCCTACGAGTCAGTCCGCTTAGCAGTCTTCTTTGTTTCTTCAGGAAGTGCACCTTTCTACACAGATCAATATGCCAAGTTATGTTAGTTTGTTGTAAAACAATTAATAAATAAAGTAAAGCAGCTCAAATTTCAATGTCAGTATACAATGAAGTGAGATCTAAAGCTCTTGGCAGACATTAAAACACACACCTAAGAAAAGACACTATTAAAAATAACTATGACCACATTCAAGTTAGAAACATTTAGCATTTACATTGTATGGCAAAATGATTCAGGTGACATATGGCATTAAAACACACAATAGATGTGATGTATAAAAAAAAAGTCTCCATCTAAAAATTAGGGGGGTATTTACATATTTTGGCAGCACCCAAACAAAAATCCAATGTCATACCAACTGGGGAAACCTGGTAGCCCTGCAGCTTGTAAATGATTTCAATTGGCAGCACCATCAAACTCAAATCATAGGAAAAGCAACAAATACAATGCAAAACATTTATATAGCTGTACAAAGTTCATAATTTTTATTGAACAATTCACGAATAAATAAAAAAGACTTCTGAAAGAACTTCTCTTATAATTTATGTTTATAAATATAATCACTTAACTATGATGATATACACAAGAAATATGATTTCTAATTTTCTCTTGGCTAGGAAACAAGTAAATATAATAAAATAATAAGTAAACATAATAAAATAAATATGAGAACACAGTCATACACAAGTTACAAGTACTACGATTTGTAATTTCATTTGGCTAAGAAACAAGTAAATAAATACAATCAAATAAAGATGAGCATACACAAATAGTAAGATGTCAACATTAGATTTTGAAGCTATTTTCGCATTCGTGACAGCTTTCTGGTCTACTTCTGCTTTTACATACCTTTTCTTCTCTTGATGTCATAGTGTAAACATGTCCGGACCAAATTTAAAGAAAAAAAAACACAACAAATTCAAGAGTAGAATTTTTTTTGGCACAGAGCAGAACTAACCTGAACAAAATAAAGGTAGTGTTTGGTGAACAACCTAATAGTGTCCATCACCTTTAAGGAGTCAGTTTTATCTGGCTTAGCATTTTCAATCTCCACCTTTTCTTCTTTAACATCACCTCACACTTGGCATATCCTTTTGGCTTCTTCTGTTGCCCCAGAATAATCTCCCCATCACCTACACTCTCATTTCTTTTCTCCAAAACAGTGTTACCCTCTCCCACACTCTCCTCATTGCAACTCCTTTTCTTATGGCACTTTTTCTTCTTCTCTGCAGCATCTGAACCACTATTTTTGTCTTGGTCTCTATCTTCCTAAGCCCACAGTAAACGTAGGAGCCCAAACAAGAAATACATGAATACCTATATTGATCATGGCATAAACCATGTCTAGATACCCGAAGACCGGTTTTCCCGAAAAAGTAGAAACAATATGACTTACCTTTCGCCCAGTGAAAGCGAGAATTTCTTTCCCGTTCCTGACTGTTTAAGCTGTTAGACCAACTTAAGAAAGATGAGAACTTGCAGTAGAGGGGGTTCGATTCCCGTTATACGCGATGTGGTGTTGAAAGATGATTCCATAGTCAAGAATGATTCAGATAGAAGCCCAGCAAGCCCAAACTGATTAACCTGACCCTTTCTTATTTCTCCACCTTTCCTTTTTTGCCATTTTTCAGTTTTCTGTTATTTTTGTTATGTTTCCAGTTTTAGCTTTTCCCTCCATTTTTCTCTTGTCTCTCAATGTATAAAGGTAGGATTGTGTATCTCGAAATCAATTAATAAAACTTGCACTAAAGTATTATTTATACACTTGTATCATTCTTGCCTTCTTGCTATTCGATTGAAGGCTTTGCTCTGTATTGAAGATTTTGTCCACTATTCATTCATCATCTTCACAAGATGTGTTATACCATTTTACATGGTATTAGAACACCCTTTTGAAGGGTGACTCTGTTGTGCCTCTGATTCAAATTTCTTCTTTTCACGGTAAACGAATTTCATTCATATTCCTTTTCTCCTCTATGTGTTCTTTTTCCTACATTCCTTAAAGAAAATGACTACTGCCATCATCAACCCTTACATGGATCTAACAAGTGCATATTAAAAAATCCGAATGAAAATCTAGGTACCGTGATTGCCTCATCTCGATTAAATGGTGAGAATTATCACCCTTGGTCTCGAGCCATGACAATGGCTCTTGAATCCAATAAAAAATTGGATTTCATCAATGGAACTCTACCAAGACCCCTTATCCATGATCAAAGCTTTGCAATATGGAAAAGATGCAACAATTTAGTTGTATCTTGGTTGACCCAATTCATTGAACCCTTTATTGTTCAATTTGTGCTATGGATGAAAAATGCAAAAAAAATTGAGACATTTTGCATGAAAGGTATCATCAAGGAGACATGTTTAGGATCTCTGAGTTGATAGGTGAAATTCATTTAATCAAACAAAGAAGTAACTCCATTAGTGCCTATTATAACTAAATTAAGGGATTATGGCAACAGTTAGATAATTACATACCCATCCCCCCTTGCACTTGTGATATAAAGTGTTCTTGTTCCACCATTGCCACAGTACAGAATCATAGAGAAAACGAGTATGTGATATGTTTCTTAATGGTATTGAATGATCAATTCTCTATTGTCAGATCACAAATTATGATGATAGACCCTTTTCCATCCATAAACACAGTATTCAACATGTTAATCCAACAAGAGAGACAAATGCAGCTTGAAGAACCTAGTGTTTCTGTAAATGTATTTGGTAACAACACTGTGTCAAGAATAAGAGGCAGAGGAAGGGGTTATAGAGGTATTGGTAGATCAAACAGCTCAGACATATCTTCTACTTTCGGGAGAGGCGGAGGTCAAAAATCATGTTCTTATTGCCAAAGTACTAGACACACTATTGATTCCTACTATAAGAAGCATGGTTTTCTTCCCATACTTTTTTAGCAGAATATTCAGAAGATACTAATGATCACACAAAGATAGACAATACAACTTTAGAATTGTCTTTCACCTCAGCTAAACAAGATACCCAGAAGGCCCTAATCAAACAATCTATTGGACAAGACAGTCACAACATCAACCAGATAAGTTCAATTCAGACTTCCACTAATCCTCAAGAACCCCCTATTATAGGTAATTCTACCTCTTTTTTATGTAATTCTTCCACTTGGATCATTAATACAAAAGCAACAGACCATGTCTGCTCAGGATCTGTGATTTTTTCAAATAAATTTCATCTTAAAAATGTATTGTATGTACCTATTTTTAGATTCAATCTCATTTCAGTATCTAAACTAACATATTCATTGGCTTGTACCTTAGTCTTCTCTGCTGACAAATGCTTAATCTAGGAAATGAACTCCTTGAGGATGACTGGTGCATATGAGCTCAAAGGAGGCCTATACACAATGAATCAGTCAATCAAGAGCTACCTTAGGCCACATCATGTTAATGCTTACTCTAGCTATGATGATTCCAATGTTTGGCACTCTAGATGTGGACATTTGTCCTATAATAAACTGATGCATATGCAGACTTTATTTCCTTTCATCAAATACAATAAAACCATTAATCCATGTGATATTTGTCACTTAGCTAAACAAAAAAATTACCTTATTCTATTAGCATCATTGGATCTTGTCATGTCTTTGATTTAGTACATATGGACATATGGGGACCTTTGTCCACCCCTTCCACTTTAGGACATGTGTATTTTTTTTATTGTGGTTGATGACAAGACCAGATTTACTTGGGCCTTCTTCATGAAGGCCAAATCAGAAACATGTCAATTGGTCAAAGCCTTTGTATGTTATGTAGAAACTCAGTTTAACTTTAAACTAAAAGTCATTAGAAATGATAGTGGTAGAGAGTCCAGTCTTAGTCTTAAGGACTTTTACCTTTCAAGAGGTAATGAGCACCAAACCACTTGTGTGGAAACTCCACAACAAAATGGCGTAGTTGAGAGGAAGCATAAACATATACTTGCTGTTGCAAGAGCTCTTATTTTCCAGTCCAATCTTCCCTTATGTTTTTGGAACTATAGCATAGCACATTCTGTCCATCTAATCAATAGTCAGCCTACCAAATTTTTGTCTAAGAAGTCACCCTATGAGGAGCTTTATAATACTCTGCCTAATATTAAACACCTAAGGATCTGTGGCAGCTTATGCTACTCTTTTACCCTTATCTCCCAAAGATGAAAACTTGACCCTAGATCAAGAAAATGCATCTTTGTGGGTATCAAAAAGGAACAAAAGGATATATACTCTTAGACCTTCACAACAATGAGATTTTCATCACAAGGAATATTCAATTCTTTGAGCATATCCTCCCCTTCACCATGACTAATTCCCATAATTCAATCCAACCTATCCTTCCTGTTCATGAAAATGATCCCTTCAAATTTTGGATTGATCCTCTTTACACAATAGATGTTGCCACATCAAATAATCCTACTACCACAAATGTTACCACATCAAATAGCCCTGCTACCTCATATATTGACACCACTGATAACCCTCTACCCCCCCCCAACTATTTGGTTGATTATTATTACACTTTGGCCTCTGACTCACAACCATGTTCCTCAATACAGGATAAATATCTAAGTTCCAATTTTATCTCTTATAACAATTTGTCTTCAACTCATAAGCATTATTCATTAACCATTTCTCTTAGTTCTACTCCTGATAACTACAATGAACTCCTTTGATGTTGGTTATACAGTAAGGAAGTTATTAACTCTTTATCTGCTCGACTTAAGCGCTATCCTCACTAAATTAATGGCTTATATTATATTTTTAAATTATTTAATTAATTATTAAGAGTGACAAAAATTATTTATTTTTTTTGTGCCTCACAATGTGAAACTTTGCTCCTACATATCCCTATGGTAGATAGAGTGCATAGTTCTCAGTTGGAGTGTGATTATTGGTTGAGTGTTTTAATTAGGAAAAGAAGTGACGTAGCACGACCATCCAAATGATAAGAGTTGAAGGAAAAAAAGTCATCAATGGCAACCGTCCCTCCATCCTTGCTATGGTTAGTCATTTTTTATTTTTTGTGTAAAGTATTGATTTTGATATTTTTATTAGTTAAAAGTTTTATATTACTAATTATTATTAATTTAATTAAGAATATTATTATTTTTTTGTTGATTTTAGGAATTAGTCGACAAATATAGTGAAATTGCTATTTGCTAATAATATAAGCTAGCTACAAACTCTCCTAAGAGACATCAATAGAAAATTGCTAGAATTATTTAGTATTTTATTTTCATTTTTCTCTTCAATGCTCCCGCTTGGCACTTTTTATCTGCGTTGTGGGGAGAGAGCAATGGGCAAGTTAGAGTGAGGATGAATTGGGTTTCGAAATCGAGTTGCTACTACATTTATTAAAAAAATCAGGAGAAAAAAAAATAGACAATGATAATGTGATATATCATTCATTCATGTTTAATCGTTATTGATTTTTAAAAAAAATATATAATGCAAATTAATAGTGGATGATATACTAAGTGCGTATAAATTTTTACAATCAAAGTGTATAAATGAACATTATAAGGAAATATCTTTTCTATCAATATTATTCTTGATAAAGAAAAAATTATTAACTTGAGAGACAATTTATGAGTTTTATATACTGTCATTATATTATTTAACATTAATTATCATTAACTTTTCAAAAAATAACCAAATAAATAATAATAATAATATATTTATTGTGTATAAATCTTTACAATAATAATACAAAGATATTACTATTCTTAAAAATACAATTAATATTAATATATTTAGTATCTTTGGATAAATGGTATGTATATTTCTCACTCAAATGACCACCAGAATTTTAATAATTTAGTTGTGGAGAATTGTCTTCAAGTCTCATAAATAATTTAAAAGTCAAAACATGGAAAATTGTAACAATGTAAATATATAGTTAAGTTTTGTTTATTGTCATTAAATTCGGGTCAATAATTACATAATTAAGTAACCAGAATAATGAGCCGCTCGTTGGACTAGTAGATCAATTATTGAATTAGTTAAGTGGTTTATATTAAAAATTCTACAAATTCATAGTATTAGATAACATTATTTAATAATTGGATACTTCAAATTTAAAAATGTTATCATACATATTAAACAATCATCAAATAAGGTTACAATGTCACAAATAAGTTCAAAACATCATTTATCAACCTATATTTTATGCTTTAATTGTTACAAAAGCGCACTATATTTGAAGTTTAATTAAACAAATAAGATTTTACTAGAACATGAACTAACAAAAACTAAACATAAATACAAATAAGTTCACACCACTTTTTAATCTTAAACATCATTTTGGTTGTTTTTAAAAAAGTTATTTTTATTGACTCGATTGGTCCAACCGGTTCGAGCATTCGATTCATCAATTTTACTCTTAAATCAGCCGAGCTAAATCAAGTCATTCTGATTATGATACAAAACTAGTTATACGAGAATCTCGAACCATTGAAATGTCCGGTTCACATTTAAACACACCCGTCATTTTTATAAGTTATTTTATTAACTAAATACAATAAAAGTTACATGAAAATCTTAGTAAAATTAAAAATTGTTGAAAACGGGTTCAACAGGTGAAATATTAAAATATTTTATTTTTTAAACATGGAATTACATCACCATCGAAGCATAAATACCAATATTAACATAGATATCTTTTTAAATATATGATTCTTACAATAAAGTGCATTTAAATCCTTTAGAACATGAATAACTCCTCTAACTCAAAAATCAGTAAAGTCTTACACATATATCCTCACAATCCAGATAAACACATTGCAACAATCTTCTCACTCCCCATTCTTCTTCAAAATTTCACTGGAAAATCGACAACTCAATGACTTTAAAATGGACCTTTTCAAAATTTTCAGCAAGTTTATAACATAATGGATCATAATGCCTCCACATATTGATTGATCATACATATTTCATATTGAAAAAACCTTGTCTCGTTGGGGATATAGTAAACTTAGAGAGAAAAACAGTGGTAGGGAAAATAAAAAGATGTGTGGTGACAACATCTCAAGCTTATGGGGGAGAGCTCGAAATTGATTCATCTCAGTCAGTACAAAATTTGAAGCTACTTCCACCTTTGTGTGACTCTGCATGGAAGAGAGCTTGTTAAAGAAAAACGAGACGATACACATCTAAGGAGACACACCTAGTAGTTGACGATTGGATATTAGTTGTCCCCTTTAATATCTCTGTTTGTGTTCTTATCCAATAAAAAAAATATCAGTTAAAAGTTATAAAAAAACAAAAACTATTATTTTTATATTATTCACTAAAATTTCATTGGCTAGGGATCTCTATTCATATTTGACAACGTTGTAAGTATAGTTTGAATTCTAATTGTAATTTGACGTAATGCAATATTCTATATGTTGTAGGATGCTTTGGATGAGCATTTTAATGGAGGAACCTTTGTTCTTGAAGGACATCATGATATCTTGTATTTTGCATTGGATAAATGATAAGGACTCACTAAGATTATCTATTAAAATTAAGTGAAAACAAGACAATAAAGTCATTCTGGAAATTCTTCTTGCATTCATCATGCTATCTAGTGGCTAAATATTAGTTGATGAGAAATTAGGTTAACATGAAAATCCTATAATTGGGCTTATAGGTCTGGCCCAATTGGTTTACAAACATGAATTAAAATAAAAGATATTACTCCTATGCATAATCAGCTAGCCAAAAGGATCTTTGTTTACTCCTAATGGGCCTCTTGGTCTGTTCCTCTATATCATTGCCTACTTCTGCCAGATTGACATTGTCCTCAAGGTTAGAGGAATTAACTGCTTCCATGTGTCCGACGCGGTTGGATTGTAACAAAGAATTATTTATGTGTGGGTTTTGATGTGCATTATAGTTGGCTTCCAACAGTTGTTGTCTGAACGATTGGATGACTGGAGTTGGATTGTGTTCTTTTTTATCCAACGGTGGGGACTGGTTCCGTGTGGGATTCGCGTGAAGATTGCCAACACTGCCACAGTATAGGGAATTCCACATAGCATTGGAATGTGTAAAGCCCATTGGCTGTGTGATATGTTTGCCTGCCCCTAGCACTTTATGATCAAACGATTGTTTTTGAACCATTAATTGCTTTTGAGAAGTAGCACTTCCCCATACACGGTTTGGTAGAGCAACATTAATTAAGGGTAGAGGATCCAACGATGTAGAGAGAGCAAAGACATCCAACAGTCCATTTTGAAGTGGTTTCTCCAAGGAAGTACTTGAAGGGTTAATTGGCACAATTAAGGCATTTTCTTCCTATTTTTCTACCCATTTTCTTTTTAACTCAATGGCAACACCTTCATTTTGAGAGAAAAAACTTTGAGAAGTTAAATGCTCTAGTGCTTTCTTCACACCCTGAGGAGGTCTTTCTTCTAAGGGAAGATTGTTGAAGTGTATATCCTCTGGATACTCTTCAAAGTGGGAGTGTGGGTCACCCAAATTTTTTTGTAGAAGAGAGACATGGAACACTGGGTATATACGTGAGGTTTTAGGCAATGAGAATTGATAGGCCACTTGTCCAACACGCTGAACCACTTGGAACAGGCCGTAGAAACGACATGACATCTTCTTTGAGGGCCGAACCGAGACAGATTTTTGTCTATAAGGTTGGAGTTTCAACAATACTCACTCACCAACCTCAAAGGTAATATCTTGTCGTTTAGAGTCTGCATGAGATTTCATCCTTTATTGAGCATGTCTAAGGTGTTGTTTAATATTAGCTAATAAAGTGGCTCTGTTCTGGACCGAGGTGTGTAGAGGATGATCTTGTTGAAGGCGTTAGAAGTAATAACGAAGTGTAGGAGGAGCTCTACCATACAAGGCTTTGAATGGAGAAAGATCAATGGAGGAATGGTGACATGTGTTATACCAATACTCCGCCATGGGAAGGTGAGCAAACCATCTATTCGGGTGTTGGCCAGAAAAACAACGCATATACATTTGCAAGCATCAGTTTACCACTTCAGTTTGACTATCAGTCTGTGGATGGTAAGAAGTACTAAAACACAACTGAGTTCCCATTATTTTAAAAATTCACGTCAAAATAAACATAGAAAATTTTTATCTCGCTCCGACACAATAGTTTTAGGCATACCATGTAGCTTACAAATTTCCTTTAAGAAACGTTGAGTCAATGATTATGATGTAAACTTAGTAGGTAATGCAATAAAATGAGGATATTTAGTTAATCTATCCACAATCACTTAGATAACTGTATGTCCATGGGAGGGGGGTAGTTGTGTAATGAAATCCATGGAAATGTCATCCCAAACCTTCTCTGGATTTTTTAATGGTTGCATTAACCCTTGTGATTTCTCTAGCATGTACTTGTTGAACTGGTAAACCGAATATTGTCGAATGAAGGATTTAATATCCTTAGCCATACCAGGCCAGAAGCAGGAAGCGGCGAGGCGGCTTAAGGTGGGTTTCCAACCCGAGTGACCCGCAAAAGGTGTTTCATGGAATTCGGTCATCAAGGTTTCCCTCAAATTTTCAGTGTCAGGTATGAAAACATTATCCCCATAAAACAGAAGTCCTTGAGAAACATGGAATCTAGTGCTCCATGATTTATCATTTTGTTGTTTGTGTTGTAAGGCTAGGTCGATCGGGGTCTTGTAGAACTGTTTTAGTTGTTGAAGAACATGACGAACTGGGGAGGACAGTGAGATGAACAACGAAGTGTCTTCACCATGGCAATGTGATAGTCCGTCTGCTACGCGGTTTGAGGTAGCGGTCCTATATTTAATTTCATAGTGAAACCCAATCAACTTGGTTGCCCATTTTTGTTGTTTCAGGGTGTGAAAATCTTGAGTCATGAGGTGTTTAAGACTTTTCTAATCTGTGAATATATTGAATTTCCTCTCAATCAGATACTGACACCATTTTTTGACAGATTCAGTGATGGCGAACATTCACGGATATAAGCAGAAGAATGTTGCATTCGAGTTGATAATTTCTTGCAGAAGCAAGCTAGCGGATGACCAGCCTGTGATAAGACAACACCGATGGCTAGCTCCGAAGCATCTG
Source organism: Lupinus angustifolius (assembly GCF_001865875.1). Taxonomy (NCBI): domain Eukaryota; kingdom Viridiplantae; phylum Streptophyta; class Magnoliopsida; order Fabales; family Fabaceae; genus Lupinus; species Lupinus angustifolius. The sequence goes on from NC_032014.1 coordinate 26,858,641, forward strand.
TCTCCACATCGAAGACCTTGGAAAAGTCTGGCAGAAGCAACACAAGATTTGTAGTCATAGCTGTTTTTAGTTTTTGAAAAGCTGATTCGACCCTTGTACCCCATGTAAAAACTGGACTCTTTAATAAATCGGTGAGAGGAGCGATGAGAGTGGTGTAGTGCTTTCACAAATTACGATAGAAGTTAGTGAGTCGTAAAAAACCTCTGAGTGTCGTGAGTGATCATGGTTGTGGCCAATTTACCACTGCTTGAATTTTATCTGGGTCAAGCTGAACACCTTGTGCCGAAATAATATGACCAGGTAACTCACTGATGAAACACCAAAAACACATTTGGACAACTTGGCATAAAATTCATTAGACATCAATAGGTCCAAAACTAATCGTAAGTGGTTAATGTGATCTTCCAAACAAAATCTATAAATGAGTATGTCATCAAAGAACACAAGAACAAACTTACGCAGATATGGCCTTAGAAGGTAATTCATTGTTGCCGAGAATGTCGAAGGAGCATTAGTGAGCTCAAACAGCATCATGAGAAACTCATAGTGGCCATCAAAAGTGTGAAATGTTGTTTTATGAGTGTCGCTGGGTGGACATGAATTCAGTGATATCCCGATTGCTAGTTAATCTTAGAATAGAGAGATGCACCACCGACTTCATCAAGTAACTCATCGATGGTGGGGATTGGAAAACGGTCACGCACTGTGGTTGAATTCAGGGCACGATAATCCACACAGAAACACCAACCGCCATATATTTTTTTACTAATAACACTAGAGATGAAAATGGGCTTGTATTGGGTGTAACAATGCCCTCATCCAACATTTATTTTAATAGTGATGTCATTGCCTCTTTTTGAGAATGGGGATACCAGTAAGGTTTTACTAATATTGGGGATGAGTTAGGGAGGAAGGGAATATTGTGATCATGCACTCTTTGAGGGGGTAAGCCTTGTGGGGTTTGGAAAATTTGGGTGTAGTTTGTCAGTATATTTTGTATGGTGGGGTTAATAGGGTGGTTTGTTGCAGTAGTAATAGTGGGTAAGAATTCAATTGTGTGAAATGAGGCTATAACATCCATGTGTATCAGTCTAGATAATTGATGCAGGGTAGAGGATTGTATGGTTAGAGAGGCATCCCCTTCAGGAGTAATTGTGTTGGCTCCCACGGTAAATGTCATAGAAGGAATGGCGAAATCAGAGATTACTGGGCCTAAGGTTCTCAACCATTCAATTCTCAAAACCACATCAACACCCTTGATAGAGAGTAAATAAAAAGGAATATGAAATAATTGGTTATGTAACATGATTGGAGTCTTAGAAGATAGACCAGAATAATAAATATGTGCACCATTACCAACCATAACCGGAAACTGCGGAGTTAGGGAAGCTTCAAGTTGTAAGTGATGTGCCAAATGCTCCTGGATCACGTTGTGTGAACTTCCGGTGTCCACCAACACAGTTACGGGTTGACCAACAATTGACCTTGTAAACAGTAAAGTCTTTGGTGAAGGTTGTCCTTACAATGCTTGCTCCGATAACTGAAAATGTATAAGTTCTGATGGACTCTCCACAAATTCATCGTCCATAGCTTCGGTAGTGAGTACTGGCTCGTTAGAGGAGCTAGGAAATTTGTCACCCAATAACAATAAAAATTGTGTGTGTTGGCATCAGTGACTAGCATGGAATTTATTATCACAATTATAGCAAAGACCTTGAGCGCGTCTTTCTTGCATTTGTGCGACAGTAAGGCGTTTAGAGCCAGTGGTTGTTGGGTTTGCTGGATTGTTATTGATGGTCGGAAAAGTATTTGGTCGGGGAGTTTGGTGTGGAATTTGAGTGTTGGGAAAATGGGCAGGTCGAGGGTATGCTTGTTTGGAGTCCTTAATTTTTGCTTCAACCAGTTTGGTCAGCCTCAATGCTTCTACAATATGAGCAGGTCGCAAAATAGCCAACTATCTCTGAATTTCTGGGATTAATCCCGAACTAAAACAATTCAGCACGATTTCTAGAGACAGTCCCCAAGTCCGATTGCATATTTTCTCAAAATTTTGCTGATAATCTGCAACTGTACTCGTTTGGCGGAGTTTAAGCCTAGTGTTTTTCATAAGTGGAGGGTCCAAAATGGATTTCGAGAGATCTTGTAAAAGTCTCCCAATCCGGAAAGCTAGCATTGTAAAAAGCTCATTTAAACCAACTAATAACTTCCCCCTTCATATAAAAAGAGATAACATGGAGTCGCTGCTCTAGCGGAACCTGATATAGTTGGAAAAACTCTTCTGCATGAAATAACTAGTCTAACGGCTCCGAACCATCAAATGGGGTGAGTTGTAATTTTGGAGGTCTAAGTTGGGAGGGAAAATGTGTCAGTGGATTATTGTCTGGTCGTAGGCAGGCTATCTGGCCGTTGAAGAATGTGGGAACAAGGTTTGGTGGGTAGAATGGGTAAGGAGTAGGAATTTGTGGGGGAGTAGGACAAGGAGTGGATGTGAGGAGGCTGATTTGGGGAGAGAGGGAATTAGGGTTTGGTGTTGGTTGTGGGTTGGGGTTGATAATGTTGGAAGAGGAAGCTAAGTGTGGTGGACCTCGTGGTTGTGGGGGTAGACTGGGTAGTCCAGCTAACTTATCTTTTATGGTTCAGAGTGTTTTGTTGATGGCATCATGCTGTGTGTCTTACTACTCCTTATGTTCATGAAGTTTGTCTGCAAAAATTTGCAGCAAGGTCTCAACAATCTCTTTGTTAGAGCTTTTGGGAGGCATGATTCAGGAATTAAAGCACCAATTGATAAGGCTCACTAAAATTATCTATGAAAATTAAGAGAAAACAAGACAATAAAGTAATTCTGGAAATTCTTCTTGCATTCATCATGCCATCTATTGGCTAAATACTAGCTTATGAGAGATTAGATTAACATGACAATCCTACAATTGGGCTTATAGGTTTGGCCCAATTGGTTTATAAACATTAATTAAAATAAAATATATTATTCCTATTCATAATCAGCTAGCCGAAGGGGTCTTTGTTTTCTCCTAATGGGCCTCTTGGGTTGTTCTTCTATATCAATAAACTACAGAACACTTGTGGTGTCATTTGTGTTAGATGGGGCATTGAAATTTGCTAATATCATGGCTTATCTTCACATTGATGCCACAATCTAGATTTTGTAAAAAGAGAACTCCTCAAACATGAGATTGCAAATGAGCTTAGAAATAAAATGGTTTTGAAATTGCTCAGCAAATTACCCAAAAGATGACAACATTGGCATTTTCATCCTAACAAAACTTAAATATACCACCATTTGGCAATGTGATCACTAAGGACTAATGTGTTCATCAACCTCCTTCTAGACATATTGGCAATAAACATGGTCATCGATTAATGGAATTGAAGATGACATTATTTTAAATAGCGGTTACGGTCACGATTGTGGTCACGGTTACTATGATTGTGGTCGTTGCGATGCCGATTACGGCCATTGCGATGTGAATTATTTTGTGAGTAAAAATACATTTTTTACATCGATGTGGTCTGATGCAGTCTGATGCGGTTGCATTGCGACTTGATTTGGCCCAAATGCAGTCAGATGCGGTTGTGTTGTAGCCCATTACGCTCGCATCATTGTGATTCAGTGCAACACCGCAATTGAGTTGTGATGTGGATGCAGCAATCACCGCAACCACAATACCGTGTTGCATCACGTGATGCAGTCCGCATTTTGAAATAGTGGGAGAGGGTAAACAACATCGAAAATACCTCACAGTATCATACAATAGCAAGTGATTAAATGAAGGTGGAGTTTGTAGCTATTAGAGATGATGATGTTTGAGTCTATGTGCTCATTGATGAGGTTCAAAAGGTGGGAAGGCCCTAGGTTACTTAAACACCTACGCAAGAAGATTGATTAGACTTTTTTGGCATTTGATGTAAACTAATTGGGCCAGACCTAGAAGCCCAATTGTAGGATTTTCATGTTAACCTAATCTCTCATCAACTAGTATTTAGCCATGTTGAAAGAGTTTTTCAAAGGTCGATGCTACTATTGAGTGATTAGTCAAGTTTCTCATTAGTTTTATTTAATGACAGGTCGATGCTTTGCTCGTCATCTTGACTTTGTTGGAATAAATTCCAACGCCGGTATAATAGTTTCAAGAATGTTCATTTAATCAAAAACTTAGCTTTATTGAATTATTAACAATTTTATACTATCTCGGCTTTGTTGGAATAAATTCCAACACCAACATAATGGTAGGAATTTATCAATTTAACACAAATGATAATGAGTGATATTTATTTTCGTTTTCCTTTATTAACCAAACTACTTCCTTATCGAATGTTGGTAAAGAACAAATAAATAAAGTAATAAATAGTTAGTTGCAGAATTTAATTGACAGAAAATAAATGTTAGTTGCGGAAATGTAAATGACTAAAAATAAAAGTTAGTAGTTAGATCACTCATTATAACTGTGTATTTTTACTTTTCACAAAAATACAATTTATGAGTTAAATTGCACTTTGATTCAAAATTTCTTTTTCTTGTCAACAAATAAAATTTATAAGTTAACACTTTACTATTTTGCATTTACATCTCTTTCAAGATTCAATTGTAGTATAGTATAACGTTATATCGAACCACAAGGAATTGCCTAATAAAAATGTACTCATACTTTGTATTTTTTTTTTATCAAAAGTAATAAAGTAACAATTAAAGTTGTTTTTGTGATTTTATGAACTAAGAAACATGAAAAAGTAAAGAACTAACTACTTACGAATTCAAGAAGGGAAAAATGATTTGAAATATAGAATTATTTATTGACTCAAATGATTTTAAAAACATTACAAGTTATGTGTTATACTTTCGGTTAATTCCATACACCATTTCTAAATCCTTCATCTAGTGTCCTAGAATGATAAGATGATTTTCAAACCTTATGAAATACACTAAATGATAGTTAAGTGCCACTCATCGGAGTAGGTTGTCACACCCTACTTTAGGCTCCATTAACATCATTTAGCCTTGAACATAAGTTGTTTAAAATAAATGTTTGATATGACAAGTGAACTAAGTTGCGGGTTATACTTTTTAGTTCACTTGTCAACACATTAAGAAGAAGCATTTTTGGATCTTTAAATCACGTTTTAGGTGATCAAGTTAAAACCACATTAAGAACTTCTTAAACAATCAAAAATTAACCAAAAAGTAATAACTTGAATGTATTGAAATCAAAACAAGATACAAATGAAGAAAATAAATTATCTTACACCATAATCCAAGTCAATATGTAGGAACATGAGCCATCTATCCAAAGATGAGATGCTTTTGCTTCCGAATAAGGTTACAAAATCATGTTTTTGCACCTCATTTACCAACTTCATTCCCTTTGAATTTCTAGGAACTAAAAGCCTAAGAACACTTTAAGAATAACCTAAAATAATAGAGAACCGAAAATGGAGAGAAAATGTTATGTACAATGAATTTACAATGATCTCTAAGTGAAGAAATGGTGATGCCTTTTATAGGCAAACTGGGATGCTTGGCTCCCTTTTCCTGGCCGCCTGGCTCACTGGTCCAAGATGGTGGGTCAGCAGCTTGTCCCATCTTGGCCAGCTAGCTTGGACAACCTATGGTGGGCTATGTTTACATGCAAGTTGACACCTCCTACTTGGTCTTCAGAACATATGTCATGCATGAGGTCATGTGTTTGGCCTTCAAGTAAAGAATAGGCAAGTTGCTTGATGAGTTGGCCAAGTTTTCTTCATGGCTAAGTTTTTTACCTTGACCTGGCCGCCTGGCTCATGCATGGCTGGTTGGTTTCTACATGGTGAAGGAACCAACCTTTCTTCATGCCGGAACAACCTTTGTTCCATGATTCTTGAGTTAATTGTAGTTGGTTACTTGGCACTTTTGGCATGATTTCTTAAAGTCTAAGTAAGCTTTTGAGTTTATGTTTTTGCTTTGCATACCTAGCTTAGGTTTCTTCAAGGTGAAGAAAGATACATTTCTTCAACCCTAAGTCATCTTTTAGTGACAAGCTAAAGCACACAACATGTTGTACTTAGCTTGTTTGTTTTGAGCATTCCCTTTTGGACTTTTGGCTTGTGATTTAGCATGAATTCTTAGCTTTCTTTTAAATTAATCAATTTCCTACAAAATTCAAGGGAAGCTTGGACAAGAGGTGATCAAAAATTATATTATTCAAACATACAAAATTTATCTAAAAAATGTTGAATTAAGTTGATTTTCACCTTTTTGCATAGGATAAGTGCCATGAAAAGTGTATGAAAATTAGGTATTTTTGGCACTTATCAAGCCACTAGATGGCATGATGAATGCAAGAAGAATTTTCAGAATTACTTTATTGTCTTGTGTTCTCTTAATTTTCATACATAATCTTAGTGAGTCCTTATCAATTGGTACTTTCATTGAGAGTTGTGTCACGGAAAGCGCTACCTATAGGCTATATTAAAGTACATTATTGAATACTGATAGGTGAGTGAAGCCGCCAAAATAGAAATGGCTACCATCGGCTCAGTGTCGATAGAGTGAAAGCCGTTGTGGACGTCGGCCCTTAAAGGGCGCGACAATGTTAGGAGTCTCACATTGAGTAGAATAGCAAACTCAATGTGGTACTTAAGTCACGAGGCTCTCCCACCTAATAAACTAGTCTTTTGGGTTAGGCTCTCTTCAAGTGCTTAAGACCTAACATATTGATTAGACTTTTGTGGCATTTGATGTAGTCTATTACTTATGCTTTTGGATATTTATTATTGTAATAATTTATTTTTGATGATTTAATATATTTTTTATTTAGGATGTTTGGAGAACATCTTGTGTCAACGGTGGAATCGTGGAATGCCTGAGAATTTCGCTCCTACCAAAGTAGTAGTAAGTATTCAGAAAATTACAAATGAAATATCATGATAGCTAAAATGGGGTTTAAACACATTTATTGACTAAATACTGATAAGATATCATCTTAAAGTCAATTCCCCCTTCCAATTTTCGTTTTCCTTTTAAAACAAAAAAGGTTTCATGAGAACTTAATTGACTCATTAATGATAAAATATTATTTCAAATTTTAGTTTTTAACAATGTTGTCGACGACAGTTTGTGGCCCATAGTGGTTGCCAAAATAATGACATTGCAGATAAATAATGGACATCATTATGACGGTTGACAAAAACTATATAAAATATAAAGTGCAATTCAAAAATAAAAAAGTTGCAGTTTAGAAAAAATAAACGACATTTAGAAAAAATAAAAAGTAAATTGCAGTTCAGAATTAAAAAGAATCTGCAGAGGAGAAAAAAAACTACATATCAGAAACTTCACTTAAAAAATAACAAAGGATACAAATTATGCATTTCACTAATTATAGTGTAGCCTTGTTGGGAAGAGTGATAACAGTTTATAAAATTAAAAGTTTACTTAAAAATAGAGTATTAATTTTAAAATTATATAATAGTTAAGGAAAATAAAGAAAAAGAAAACTAGGACCTGGTGATAGCGACATACCATCATACCCAGGAAAGCTCACTTACCTTTTTTTGTCATTGCACCACTTTGTATAAATGGCATACAAAGTCATATGATAGATTTTTTGAATAGCTAATGACAGTTGGCTAGAAAACGACACCACCATCTGACATGGGAGCTATTTAATAAGACTGGGTTTTAACCCAAAAATAACCCACATAAACCCTTCAACAACACCTTTTCTGCCATAAGCCGCCAGGACAATGGCTATCAAAAAACATCATTGCTTATTGCCATGGCCACCATTTGATGACATTGTAGTTGACATTTTATCATGTAACAAGTCTCACATATAACATTGAGGGTCTTATAGTTGGATCTTATAATTATACGATAAAGTTTATCCTTAAGTTTGAGTGACATTTTTCTAGCACATATAACACATTATCCAAAGAATATTCAATTTTACCAAAATCAAGAAGTACCATGTATAAATCAAATCTTACTAACCAATTTTTAATCAAAAATCAAGATTGCAAAACCAATCTCATCAAAAATCAGTTTAGCAAATAAAATCCAATATACACCTTTATTAGTCCAACACTCCGACAACTAACTACCTAGGGCAAAATAGATCCAAGAAAAATACAAATTTAATGAGTATATATAGAAGACATGATGTAAACCAACTTAGGTCAATCGCTGATGCAAGGGTCAAGACAAGACAAGAAGGTCCTATGACTAGGGCTAAAGCCAAATTAGTACCACTCAAGCTCACTAAGGACACCATTGACCTTGGAGACCACATTTAGGAAGGGCATTTATGTCCTTAAACTTTAGTTTATTTTATTTTATTTGTTTAAGCTTTAATAAATGAGAATTATTCTCATGAGTAATCTTAGGATCTATTTCATTTTTTTGTTTAAGTATTCTATTTAATTTCAAATAAAGTCATGTGAATTAGGGATGAGAAATTATTTATTTATTTCTTTGTAACATGGTCCAATAGTGGCTAAGTAATTAACCTAGGCTAAGAAAGTCATATGGCACATGAACAAAGCCAAGAGTAGTATGGCTAAGGAGCATTCAAACTTGAAGGAGATAAGACTTATAGATAGGATGCCAAGCGCGAAGCTTTTGGTGCTAGGCGCCTCATCTATGGGACCAAGACTGAAGAACATGGTGCTAAGCGCCCCAACAAAATTCAAATGGCACGATTGGCATTCAAACTCAATTCAAGTCTTGGTCAAATCTTAGAAGATAATTTGAAGATCAAAGGGGTTGAATTCGGTTAGCCAAAAATTCAAGAGTGATAACATGAAGATAAGATGGTCAAATCTTAAAGGAGACACGACTCAATTTTAAACTAGACGTGAGGCTTGAAGATAACAAGGAAATCAAGTGAAGATCAAATCTCCAACTACTCAATTTGTGCACCATCATCTCAAGGCTTAAAGATAATACATATTTGCCACTCATCAATTTCGGCCAAGGGACTTCATGGAGAATAAAAGATCTTTTCACCAACTTCAAACTTCCTTAAATCAAGGACCTTCCAACCAAGTGGCGTGTGAAACCTATGCCCAAATCAAAATCAAATCTCCCACAACTAATTCGGCTCAACAAAGAAAAAGAGGCCAACAAATTCATTCAAAATCTAAACATGGCACCTCAACAATTTCGGTTAACACACACTTAAGACTTCAAACTCAAAAACCTATGGTTCAGAATTCAAATTTGGCCACGGCACCCCAAGGACTAAGCCCAAATCGAATCACCAAGAGATCAAGGTCAAGGATACTTCAGTTGTGGATTTGACTATGTTTAGTTAGGATTTTATTTTCTTTTGAATTCAAATTATTTTACTCATCTTTTCTAGCCTAAGGTTTCTATATGTAACCTTGATGATGCATTGAATAAACAAAGTTGATTTTTATTTGGAATTATCCATTGTTAGTGAGTTTTTCTCCTAGCTTTTTGGCTTGGCCAAGTTTATTGTTCTTATCAAGAGAGTCAATCTCTTGTGGTGAACTTCACAAGGTTTATCAAACATTCCATGTTTGTGGCGCCATTCCACCTTAGATCTCTCATCCACATTCCTAAACACTAACCTAGATCAACTTCACTAAACTCATACATAAACCCCAAGCAGTGACCAAGCCCTAGCCCTCCATACACACCCCAAACCTTGAACCATAATTCTAATCACTTCCCTAAACTATGACCAAACCCTACAACCTAATCACACACCCAAAACCTTGAATCCTACCACATTACAATCCCTAAACTATGATCAAATGGCCAATACCGAAACACAAACTCTCAATCGGATTCAATTATAACTTGCATACGAATTCAATACAAAATTTGGGACTTTCAAACAACAAAAAATCCTACAAAAAGGCAACTTACCTAGAGGTTGTCATCAAGACACCACATATTTTTTATATCCATATTTATAAATGATTATTTGATATTTAAATCCATCTATACAAATATATATCCTCAAAAAAAATAACGAGTAATTAAATACACATATTGGAGCAAAATTTTCAAAGAAATATGATAAGGCTAATAATAGGCTAAGGGTTACAAATTTGTATAAAAGGGGAAAGAGGAAAGTTTGGTTAGAATAACAAACTTTCCTTTTTTACCCCTGAGTAGTTAAAAACAGTTAGGGGCAGATTGTTATAAATAGAATAGAAATTGGGGGGG
>NC_032014.1:26868929-26880153 GCF_001865875.1 Lupinus angustifolius
AGTTAGTTTTTGGCATTAATCAACTGATTGAGGAATTAGTGAAGCTGGGTCGAGGGATCTTTCATTCTCCTTGTATTCTTGTAATTATTTCTCTCATTCTTCTCTAAATTCAATAAAATTCTCCTAGAACCCTACCAGAATCAATTTTATTCTGGTTTAAGGGAAATTCTATTCCAATTTCCTATTCTTTCTTTCTCTCTTAAATACCAATGTCTATCACTGGTGTCAGAGCACCATTCTAGTGCCTGTGGAAAATAACCACCATAGTTGCGTTAAGGGTTTGTCGCATGATTTCAACCAGACACATGGGCAAGGAAAATAATAGTTGGGTACAAGAAAGGGAGGAATTACGCCTGGATAGAGAAAAGATGCGCATGAGAATGGAATTGAATGAGGCTCACACCAAGAAGGTTGAGGATTTGCTTGTTGCCATAGCCACCAAGTAGGGAGTTACTCGGGATGAGAATTCATTGGGGGAAGGTAGTGAAAATGAAGAAGTGGATAGCCATAAGTGGGGTCATAACCATGATAGGTGGAGGAAATTGGAGATACATATCTTCATGGGAGAGGATGCTTATGGTTGGGTACACAAGCTGGAAAGGTATTTCTCCCTTAGATCTATTTCTGAGGCTGAAAAAATGAGAGCCACCATGGTTGTTTTGGAAGGAAAGACCCTCAGTTGGTACTAATGGTGGGAAGGCTGCAATCATTCCCCTACTTGGGAGAATGTCAAATTGGCAGTGGTAAGGAGGTTCCAGCCAGCCATGGCACAAAATCCCTTTGAGTTACTTCTATCTCTGAAGCAAGAAGGAGGTATATAGGCATATATAGAGGAGTTTGAAAATTTTGCTGAAGCATTAAAGGGAATTGATCAAGACTTTGTTAGGGGAGTATTCTTGAATGGGCTCAAGGAGGAGATAAGGGTGGAAGTAAGATTATATGAGTTGAAGACCCTATCTGAGGTGATTCAGAAGGCCATTCTAATTGAGTAGAACAACATGGTGGTGAGCAGAAGGACTCAATCTTGGTATTCAAGGTCCTTTGGATCAACCAAAAATAATTCCTATAGCAAGGTGGTCACTTTAGAGCCCTCTGTTACTAATAGCTATAGGAAGGACGGTTCATCTATAGGAAGTGTGGTTGCACCAATCAAAAGTAGTCAAGAGGTTAGTAGTTCTAAAGTTGTAGGTGATTATAGAAGGTTGACTAGTGTTGAGATGAAGGAGAAGAACAAGAAGGGTCATTATTTTAGGTGTGATGAACCTTTCTCTAGGGAGCATAGGTGCAGAAAAGCAGTTGAAAATGCTTCTCCTGGCTAAGGAGGAAGAAGCTGAAGGTGAAGGGGAAGTAGAGCGAGAGGTTGAAACTTTCAACTTTTTACAACTCTCTGTATTCTATGAAGGGGTTCACATCTACCAAGTCTCGGAAGATTGGAGGTATACTTGGAGGGAATCATGTGGCCATATTAATTGATTGTGGTGCATCATATAACTTCATATCAAAGGATCTGGTAGGACATTTGCAACTGCAAGTGAAGGAAATCAAAGCCTATATGGTGGATGTAGGAGATGGAAACCATATTACTTGTAGGGTAAGGTTCCCACAACTCAAGCTATGGATGCAACAATTAGAGGTAACACAAGATTTTTATTTGTGTTCTTTAAGAGGAGTGGACTTGGTCTTGGGATTGGAGTGGCTAGCAAGCCTAAGTGAAGTAAAGGCTGATTTTGGAAGGATGATCCTGATAGTGGGGAAAAGAGATGTAATAGTTACTATTAAGGGGGATCTTGCTTTAACTAAGGCATAATTATCCCTAGGGGCTTTCATGCAAGTGTTGCTGAAGGAAGGATAGTGATTGTCGCTCCAATATGAACCACCTAATGTAATAAAACCAAAAGAGTTTATCCCTCCTAAGATAGAGGAAGTTTTACAACAACATACAGAGCTGTTCCAAGACATTCAGGGATTACCTCCTTCTAGGAGCCATGATCATGCCATACACTTGAAGGAAGGGGTTGAGATACCCAATCTTAGGCCTTATAGGTGTCCATATTACCAGAAGTCTAAGATAAAGAGGTTGGTGGCTGAAATGCTAGAAATTGGGGTAATTAGACCCAATATAAGTCCTTACTTTAGCCCTATTATATTAGTAAGGAAGAAGGATTGGAGGTGGAGGTTTTGTGTTGATTATAGGGCTCTCAACAAAATCACCATTCCTAATAAGTTTCTTATTCCCCTGATTGAAGAGTTGTTGAATGAATTAGGGGGTGCAAGGGTATTCTCCAAACTAGATTTGAAATAAGGCTACCACCAAATAAGAATGAGGCCATAAGATGTGGGCAAAACTGCTTTCATAACTCATGAGGGACACTATGAGTTCTTAGTCATGTCATTTGGGATGACTAATGCCCCATCCACCTTCCAATCTCTTATGAAGAGATTCTTAAGCCCTTTTTGAGGAAATTCACTCTAGTTTTCTTTTTATGATATATTGGTGTACAATTCTGACTCAGATTCTCACATCTAACACTTAGGGGAGGTCTCGACATTCTTGAAAATGAACTCTTTGAAGGCTAATATGAAGAAGTGTAGTTTTGGACAAGCTAACTTTGAATATTTAGGACATTTTATTTCAGAAGGGGGATGTCTGCTGACAAATCTAAGGTAGATGCCATGAGGTCTTGGCCTCAACCCACCAACATTAAGAGCCTAAGAGGATTTCTAAGGTTAATTGGGTATTACAAGAGGTTTGTTCAGAATTATGGGAGGCTAGTCAAACCCTTGATTGACCTTCTCAAGAAGGATTCATTCACTTGGACTCAAGATGCTACTCGTGATTTTGAGAGATTGAAGGATGCCATGATTAAATTACCTATGTTGGTTGTTCCTAATTTCAACAAACAGTTTGTGATAGAAATTGATGCCTCTAATAAAGGATTGGGGGCTGTTTTGATGCAAGAGGGTAGGCCTCTAGCTTTTCGGAGCAAAGGTTTATCCTTGAAGGCCCAATAAAAATCAGTTTATGAAAGCAAGTTGATGGTCGTGGTTCAAGCCATTCAAAAGTGGAGACACTACTTACGAGAAGGCATTTAATCATCAAAACTGATCAAAAGAGCCTAAAATTCTTAACTGATCGGAGGTTGTTTTCAGATGAATAATTTAGGTGGACAGTCAAGTTGGTAGGCCTAGATTTTGAGATCTAGTGCAAACCAGGCAAGGAGAATTCTGCAACAGATGCTGTCTAGAAGGATGACGTATTCAGCTATTTCTATGGTGAATGATGAGGAGGTGGGTACTTGTATCCAAGGGCTACAACTTGATCCTAAGTGGAGAAGGTTATACATGCACTGATTATTTCCCTTGAAGCTCATCCTGGGTTTTAATTGAAGAAGGGGGTTATATACTACAAAGACAGGTTGGTGCTATCAAAAACTTCCAACATAATTCCCCTTATTCTTTCAGAATGTCATGAGACTCCTACACGGGGGCATTCAGGGTACTTCAGGACCTACAAGAAGGTTTCCAACTTCTTATTTTGGGAGGGGATGAAGGCTGATATCAAGGCATTTGTGAAGAATTGTGATACTTGCTAGAGGAACAAATACTCTACCTTAGCCCTTACAGGGCTGCTACAACTCCTGCCTATCCCTCAACAAGTGTGGATAGACATCTCTATGGATTTCATAGGGGGCTACCTAGGATAAAGAGGAAGGACACCATCTCTGTGGTAGTGGATAGGCTTATTAAGTATGCGCATTTCTTTGCTTTAGGACATCCCTTCTCATCAAAAGATGTGGCTGCTCTATTCTTAAAAGAAGTGGTTAAGTTGCATGGATTTCCAACCACCATTGTTTCAGACAGAGATCCTATTTTCCTCTACATAGTGTAAACATGTCCGGACCAAAATTAAAAACGAAAAACAGGACAAATTCAAGAGTAGAAAAAAATTGGCACAAAGCATAACTAACTTGAACAAAATGAAGGTAGTGTTTGGTGAACAACCTAATTGTCTCCTTCACCTTTAAGGAGTTAGTTTTCTCTGGCTTACCATTTTCATTCTCCACCTTTTCTTCTTCAACATCCTGAACCTTTAACATTACCTCACTTGGCATATCCTTTTGGCTTCTTTTGTTGCCTCGAAATAACCTCCCCATCACCCACACTCTCATTTCTTTGCTCCAAAACAGTCTTACCCGCTCCCATACTCTCCTCATTGTGACTCCTTTTCTTATTGCGCTTTTTCGTCTTCTCTGCCGCGTCTAAACCACTACTTTTGTCTTCGTCTCTATCTTCTACGGCCTCTACATTGGTTGTGTAGTAGTATCTGCTCAACCATGAAAACTTGAAATCAAACAAGGAAGAAAGATCATAAACCGAAAAAATGAGAAAATAAAAAACGAGATGTTGAAAACTACCTGCTTCAATTGGAAGATTGTATGGTTTAGAGAGAAAGTGTGTAACGTTATAGATAGAGAGAGTGAGAGGGAAATGTTTTTTATTTTATAATTTATAATAAAAGTTAGCTCCACTCTCTCGATGAGAAATGTAAGAGACGTCATTGCGAATTTGTTGGAATTATTTAGTATTTTATTTCCTTTTTTATCTTCAATGTTCCCGCTTGGCATTTTTTATCTCCCTCGCCGGGAGAGAGCAATGGGCAACTCAGAGTGAGGATGATTCAGTGGATCGCGTAAGGATGAGTTGGGTTTAGACATCCCGCTGGTAATGCATTTATTAAAGGATCGCGTAAGGATGAGTTGCATTCATTAAAGGAAAAAGTATAAACATGGTAACTATATCATTTTTATTAGTTTTTTAAAAATTAATAATGATTAAAAATGAATAGTAGATAATTCATTAATAATGTATAAAATTCAAGAATAAAATGTATTTTCATATCAGGATATAACTTATCTTCTTAAATCCACCTAATGTTTAACATTTGTCTTATTTCCCTTCTTTCAAGAAGTTTTCATTTTAAAATATGTTATAAAATAAAAAATAAGACACATGTCAACACTAAGTAGATTTAAGGAGATAAATTTTCTTCTGCTATAAGAAGATATTTTATTCTCATAAAATTCAATCAATAATAAGTGTTTGATTTCAATGAGTGATATTTGTTTAGAGGGTTAGTCACATACTCCAAAAGGATCAGTTCATTACCAAAAGGTAAAAAAATATTCTTTATATTACTAAAGAAATTTATAAAACCCATACACTTCCAATATATACATTCTCTTCTCTTAAGAAAATATTATAATATATATGCACTTTTCTTATAAAAATTTATACACATAGTATAAATATCTTTGTACCAATATTATTCTTAATAAATACATTTAATATTAATATATTTGTATCTCTTGGATAAATGGTATGTATATTTCTCACCGATTTGACCTGAATTTTATTAATTTAATTGTGGAGAATTGTCTTGAAGTCTCCCTAATGATTTTAAAGTCACAACATGGAAAATTATATAAATGTAAACATATATTTAATTTTCATTCACAGATATTAAATTCATAAATAATTTGATTAGGTTAATAAGTCAGCTTGGATCACTAGGCCAATGGTTGGATACATTAACTCGATTTACATTAAAAATTTAAAAATTCATAATATTAGCTAACATTATTTAATAAATCTATACTTCAAATTCATAGCTAATTGAACAATTATCAAAAAATGATTTGCTACCATTTACTATCACAAATAAGTTGAAAACATCATCAATCAACCATATTTTATGCTTTAACTAGCAAGTTAGCCGTGCATTTGCACGGGACGGTATTTTTTGCCACATGATTAAGAACATACATATTGCATGTGCATTGTCTCTCTCTAAGCATAAGGAAGAACTTCAAAAAAAATATTTTGAAATTTATATATCATTCAAAATTCAATATTATATTGTGGAAGAACTTGATTTTATGATTTGGAAGACCAAAAATTATAAAGAAGTTTAAAACTTCATGAGTTAATAGGTTGATTGTTTGACCCTTATTAGCATTACACATAGAGTTTAAAATCTGTGTACTGACAGTGTAAAGTTTTTCACACTGTCAGCACATCATCCACCATTGATTTGTATTACTTTTGTTTGAGAGTCAATGATAGTTAATAAATCAATGGTGAATGATTGACTGGTTGTGTAAAAAATATTTACACTATCAGTATGTATACATATTAAATCCTTACACTTATCAATAGAATCAGAATTGTTGTATTCTTTTTTATCACCTAATATTATTTAGTTTAAAAATATTTATATCAACTTAATAACCGATTTAAATGAATTATAAATATTTTTACTTGGAATTAAACTCAAAACATATTCATTTATTTGATTAATAATTACAATAGTTGATGCAAGTATTATCTTTATTTATAAAAACTCTTCATTTTTTAGTGATCTTGTAAATTTGGATAAGTACTTTGAACTATGACATCTATTAGGTTGTCAAAATTAACAAATGTATATATCATTAGGTAGGAAATGATGTAGTTATGAGAATTGTAAAGAAAAAATAAATAATATAACTCCAACTAATATAGATCAATATTATTATATTTTTTGTGCTAGCGATTATATACCATTACTAATAGTTTATTATAATATTTTGAAATTGTATCATTGTCATGATTATATGTATTCATCCATACAATTTTTACACCATAATATTTTAATGATTTGCAAGAATGATAGATGACACATAAAATGAATAAATAATATTAATTGAGAATATTTTAAAATCTATTTAAATGTGTAATTTCTACATATTTCATTTACTATATTTAAAGTATTTTTTCAAAGTTTTATAACAACTTTAATAAATAATTTTAAAGTAGAAATTAAGTCATCATAATTAATGCTCTCAATTCCTTATAATTATGGGAAATGAAGCATTTAAGAACTATCATCTTTTCTTCTAATTAATATACATTATGAGTGATAAATAGAATGACTATATATTATGAGTAACATATGATCCATTGACCAGCTTTTGTCAAAAGCAAGGACACCTCAAACCTTAATTTTTTTTATAAGAATAACAAACTATTTATTACACAACATTAACAATTATGTTACGTTATATTTTTAATGAATTCAATAAAAATATAACATGCAAAAAAAATTGTACTCATATTGTATTTTAATTAGTTAACAAAAAGTTTTGCTTTTTACCATAACCAGGAATCAAAGGTAAACAAATATGATTAGCTTACCATACATGAACAATCGCATACCACTTTTTGTAACAATGAAGAAACTCCATATTCTTGACACTTAGATTATTGGACGATACATAATCAAATATCACAGTTAAGGCAAAAACATATCCTTGAGGTGTTTCTGAAACATGAAGAAACAATCAATAAAAATAGTAATTCATTTGAATAAAAAAAATTTATAAACAAAATAAGAGATGTACATAGAGAGAAAACTAACTTGCGGAGATGCTTCAAAGGAGAACCAAACTGCAAATGAAAAGAGAATAATATAAGGACGTGATAAGATGATGAGATACATATATTAATAACAACAACAAACAAACAAATACAATATCATAAGTGAAGGTTTGATCGTCCTTGAGGTGCGACCCATATAAATTAGACGCTAACAAAGATGATCGTTGGAAGAACAAATCTATAAAATAATGAAATCAATGAGAACGAATCTAAAAAATAAAGAAATTAATGAAAAAATAAACAAAAAATAACATTTTCAATAAGAACAACAGACGAAATAAACAAAAAAATCAATGAAAAATGCAATTTAAGGAACAAATTTATAAAATAAGAACAAATATAAAAAATAAAAAATAAATCAATAAAATACACTTTTAGAGAGATTGTTGGAAGAGAAATACAATAATGAAGGCGCACCAAGATAATGAAATTGAAAAATGTAATGAAACTGAAGAGGAGAATGAAATGAAAAAATGGATATGGCGAAGAGAATAATAGAGATAGTATGCCCTTGTTTGAAGGAAAAGCAAACAATCAAAATAAGTGTTAAACAACATATATTTTCTAAACCATGATTCTTACCTAATTTTAGAGGAGAATACAATATCGGCGGTAGGTGTTTCTAAAAAAACTGCAAAAAAATAAAATAAACAAATCTACAAAATCAATAATAAAATAAGAACAAATTTACAAAATCAAAATATATCTACAAAATGAACAATAAAATCAATAACAAATTCACTTTAAATACCACACATATATATATATATATATATATATAATAACAATAGATTTACAAAATAAATAAGAATCAATGAAAAACGCAACAATGAAGATGCATAATTGAATGAAGAAAATGGAATAAAACTGAAGAAAAAAAAGATTGTTAGAATTGAAGAAAGAAGAAATAGGAAAGAAGCTGGAAGATGAAAATGTGTGAGTTTAATAATATTAGTTAGTAGATGGAGGGAGGAGAATTCAAAATATAAAGATGAACTTGAAAAATTATTCAAATACAATTTAATGTGATGTATCATTATTATTTGAATTTGAATTTAAATATTTATTATAATAATGGAAAAATATAGAAGTTTATATCATGTGCATAAATCTTTACGCTGTAAGTGTATAAATATTATATTCATAAAATAATAATATTAAATAGATAAAGCTAAAATTGAAAAGTTTGAGCAATGTTAAAAAATTAAAATGGAGAGGAAATGAAAAACTTTTTAATAATGAAACCGAAACATTTTATTAATGAGGAAACCATATAAATTTAAGGGCTTTTAATGAGAGATTTAATGTGGCCGGAAAAAAATCTATTTACTATTTAAGAAGTCAATATATTTTGAATTATTAGGAATCTACCTTAACTTTTTTGTCATGCAATAGGAAATTTAATATTTTAAGTACTTAACTTTGTTTTATGTAATTATTATCATTATGTAACTTGGTGTGTATCCAAATTATAATGTGTAATAAAAATCATTCATGAGAAAATTATTGATAGTTAATGTGTAATGTAAACTTTTGATAGAAAAATTATTGATAGTTAATGTGTTTGATGAGCAAATTATGCATGATGATTAAAAGGAATGTATATATGTATAAAAATAATAAGGAATTATCATTATTACGAAGTTTAAATTTTTAACCACATTAACTTTTTTATGCAAAATATTATCATTATTAGCAACTTGAGAAGTCAATATATTTTGAACACGTTAACATTATCATTATCAGAAAGTTTAATATATTTGAAATATTTTGAACACGTTAACATTATCATTATTAACGTGTTCATCATCATGCATGATTTGCTCACAATTTAGTAATGCACGTTTCAGGTTTTGATCATGTTATTATAAGAAGGTTTAATTATCATTATTATGAAGTTTAATATTTGAAGCACATGTACTTTTTTTTATCCAAATATTATCATTATTAGCATGGAAATATATTGTTACTTAATGTAAATCATTTGGAGGGAAAAAATACAATGAGGGCATGACATATGTCATAGATGATGTGGCAAGTTTTTTGGAGGGGAAAAATTCAATGAGGACTTGACACATGTCATAGATGATGGGCAAGGAATTGTTTTTGTTAAATAGTAAATAGATTACTACATAAGCGCACAAATAAGTTTAGCTTAATTAAGAAACTAATGTTTTAATAGAACATGTGCTAAAAAATATAACTATAAATAAGTTCAAACCATTTTTCTTCATCTCAAAAGACGTCATTTTGGTTGTTTTAAAAATAAATTATTTATTCAGTTCATCCAACCAGTTCAATCATCAAAGTCACTGATTTTAGGTTTAAATCGACCGAGTTGAACTAATTCATTCCGATTGTGATGCAAAAATGGTTAGATGAGATGCTCGTTAGATATCTATTTCATAATTGAACAGGCCGATTCAAACTAGTTTTTATAACACTGATTTTACTAATTAAATTACAATAAAGGTTTAAAATTTAAAATTAAAGTTACATGAAAACCAAGAGTAAATTTAAAAATTGTTGACAATGAGTTCAATGGGTGGAATAATAAAATATTTTATTTTTCAAACATAGCATTATATTACCATCGAAGCATGAATATCAATATCAACATATGAATCTTACAATAAAAGTGTTTTTATACCTTTAGAACATCAATAACTCCTCTAACTCGAAAATCATTCAAGTCTTACACATATTTGTTGGGTTTGGGCTCCCTTCTTATGTGGAGAAAGACTCAATTGGGCAAAACTTACTTATCTTACTTAATCTAATGGTATGGGGTCAGATGAGACAAGTATGTGAAATCAGTTTAGGCAAAAGGAGACAATAGAAAAACGAGAGATAAATTAAAAGAATTCAACCCATCGAAACTCATAGTAGTTGTGGGAAATTTGCGACTGCATATTCATTCACCGTTGGATCGGGCTGGAATTTGGATAGCAGGTTCACAACTTCTGATACTTCATTCTAAATAGTTGGATCGATGAAAAGTTGTCTAAGGTGGTATAAGCTTAATTGACTGGCTTGTGCTTGTGGTTTTTACTTCTCATACTGGGAAGGTTTTCCACGTTAAAATTGTGGTCTTCCTTGTGTGTTCTTAGTTGCTACATTTTTGCTATTTGTAACGCCCCGAAAAATACTCTTTATTTATTACGCGGAAAAGTGAGTAAATTTTTTTGTGAATTTGTGATATAAAGTTGTTTCCTTTTAAAAACCTTTCTTTTCCGGGACATCACTTTAAGTAACATATAACGCGGAAATCAATTTTTTTGAATTGGTGACATAAAATTGTTTCCTTTTAAAAACCTTTCTTTTCCGGGACATCACTTTAAGTAACATATAACGCGGAAATAAAAACCGGTTACCTAACGGTAACTGAAATGATACAACATTTCCTGAATATACATCTTCATAGATATAAAAGATCATAATTACTTAATATACATATCTAACAAGAAAGGGTGGAACTATTAATCATCGCCAAAAGACACTAAATAAAGATATGAACAAACTGAAGTCGTCAGTGTTTCCAAAGTCACAAAATGCTAAGCAATTCCTAGTGGCTAACTCCAAAGCTAGGGTACTGCCTCTCCTCAATTCTGCATGCCCCCGCCTGGAACATCACAGACAGATAGCTCCAAATCCGAGCAAAGTTGTCTACCTGACGAGCACACGTCCGAAAAGCAAGCAATAGAAAAGAAGAGAAATAGAGAGAGTAAGACATCTAATGAATATAATT
>NC_032014.1:26880253-26881073 GCF_001865875.1 Lupinus angustifolius
TTGTTCAGTGATATCATGTATCCTTACTAGGGTACTCCCCTAGTTCACGACCTCAAGTCGGATACTTGCCCAACAAGGCATAAACACAAACAATGCTTTCATACCTTTGTGGAGTTATACTTCGCATCTAAGCCACAATCTCATTCCACAACCTTTATATCACAACACACCCTACCCAGGTTCATCACATTGTTCACAATAACATTTTATTCCAATCTTCCCACACCGTCCCTCCCCCAAGCGGGGACTAGTTGCTCAAGCGACAATTCGTCTTTAAATCTCAAATAAACTGAAGCTTTCCTCGCCCAGGCGAAGGTATTATCGCCCAAGCGAGGTCTCTTCTCGCTCAAGCGAGACCTCTCTCTCCCAAGCGAGAGAGTTCCAGAAACTCATTAACATCCTGGTTTTTTTTTCACCCGGGCGAGACATTTCTCGCCCAAGCGAGAGAGTTCCAGAATTTCATCGAAATCCTGGGCTTTTTTCGCCTAAGCGGGACCCTTGCTCGCCCAAGCGAGGATTTGTCGCCCGGGCGAGGAAGTTCCAGAACCAAAACTTCCCCTCGCCCAGGCGAGAGTTTCTCGCCCAAGCGACAGGGACTTGGACAGAATACCAACTTTTGCCCTTTTCGACAACCAAAACACATTTAAACATGGGTTTGCAAACACCTGCACCCAGAAAAGTTCTCAACAACATTCATATACAATATTCAACACATTTCATCAACAATCATATATATTCAAAAGCATTCAAACATAAAAATCTTGGGTTTCTTAAAAAAACCCAAGTTAACTCCAAAACCTTTAAGATGGTTTAGGAGACC
>NC_032014.1:26881173-26912454 GCF_001865875.1 Lupinus angustifolius
AATTTCAACGGTTGAATATGTTCTTGACCTACTCATGAACAACATACTTCAATATCATCAACATCCATTGGTTGAATGTGATGAGATTAAAGATTGAAAGAAGAAGAAAATGAAGAAGAAAAGATGATGAGAATAACTTACTCTCCAATCTTCAACTTGCCAAGCTTTTTGCAAAGTGTTAATGTATGAAGATACATGGGTATTTATAGAGTTGTGGGGTGGGAGAAATCTGATTTCTAAACCCAATTCCCAAGGCAATCTAGAAAATCTAAGAAGGTGAGTGAATCATGGGTTAAGTGAGTGATTTAGGGGATTTGGTGGTAGTGAAATCTATAAGATTTAGTGGTTAGAACTTGTGAAGTGACTCATGCGACGCGACGACTTCTACGAAACGCACGCGATTAAAACTATGCTCGAGTATTGTCGGCCAATATTCGAGTAGTAAAAAATGATCGCCCAATTTTACTTTACGGTTGTAACTTCGAATTTCGGCATTCCGAGTGAAAATATTCTAGAAAATAGGTATGATGTACTCAGGGTCTATATTGACTCGAAATGAAATTACGAAGCCAACGGCGTGATAGGCACGATAAACTCAACTAGAGTTTCGTCTAATTTTTTACCGAAATTTCCCAGAAATTCATTTTCGAAAATATAATTAATAACAATATTAATAAAATCTTAGAATTCAAAATCGTAAAATTCGCGGTGTTACATTATTGCTACTCATAGATTTTAGCAAGTTGGGGAAATTATAATCCATTGTATATACTCTGTTAGACTTTTCATTATTATTGTGTTGAATTTCCCATCAATATCAACTCAAAATCTAGATAAACACATTGCGATAATCCTCTGGCTCCCTATTTTTCGTCAAAGTTTCGCTGAAAATGTACAACACAAAACCTGTACAATGGACCTTTTCGAAATTTTCAATATGGTAATATAAAATATTAAAACTTGCATATTGTAATGCAATTGTACTATGTTTTTTTTTCCATGAATTCGATTAATTTATTGGATACTAGTATAGGTAAGAAAACAAGAAAGTGATGGATATTTTTGTCATTGCCCAATACTTCTTTTTTCTCGTCTACATTCTTTACATTCAAAGAGAGAATGACTTTAGGCATGAGTCCCATAAAAATTTATTCTCTCTTTCTTAATTCACATGTAAACCAAAGGGGAGAAAATATTATTGCTCTTATTGGTATAAGAGATGAAAGTGGATAGAGAGAAAAATATGAGAAAGAAAGTGTGAAGAAATAAAGATGTGAAAAATATAGTGAATTTTTCCATTTTTTGATGCAAAAGAAATAAGAAATAAAAAGAAGAGAAATATGTTTTTGATTTTCTGCTTCGTTTGTTTGCTATAGTTAAAAATGAGAAGAGAGATATAATATTATTTTTTAATTACAAAAAATATCCTTGAAATGAATATAAGATTACAAAATTATATGTTTATTAGTTAGTGAAATTAAATATTATTATATATTATTTTAATTTTTAATTCATTAATAATTATAATAATTATTATTATAAATAGAAAAGTAATAAGGATATCTTTTACATTTTGCACATAATTACTCTTTGCTCTTGCTTTCTTCTCATAAGTGGAGAGAAAGAAATTTTGTAGGACCCACACACTTTTCTCTCTCTCATTTCTTTCTCTCTTCTTAACAAAACAAGAGAAAGTCCACATTTCACTTCAACTTCTCCTTTTGTCTTTTCTCTCTTTGCTAAATCTTTCATTCCAAACAAAGGCTAAATGTACCACCCTTTGGTAAGCTGATCACTAGGGACTAATGTGTTCATCAACCTCCTTCTAGAGTTAATTGGCAATAAACATGGTTGTTGATTAGTGGCATTGGAGAGGGTAAACAACTTTGGAAATACCTTACATTATCATACAATAGGAAGTGATAAAGTGAAGGCGGAGTTTGTAGCTATTCAAGATGATGATGCTTGAGTCTATATGCTCATTGAGGAGGTTCAAATAGTGGGCAAGGCCCAGGCACACTTAATCACCCGCCCAAGAAGATTAATTAGACTTTTGTGGCAATTGATGTATTACTTATGTTTTTTGATATTTATTATTGTAATAATTTATTTGTGATAATTTAATCATTTTTATTTGTTTAAGATGATGGAGGAGATCTTGTGCCAAAATAGTCGAATCATGGAAGGCCCGAGAATTTCACTCCTACCAAAGTAGTCATTTAAATTTGAAATAATTACACATGAAATATCATGATAGCTAATATATTTTTCTCTTTAGGTTATGTTTGCGAGATATGCTTTGGAGAGGAATGAAGGGAAATGGAAGGTTTAAAAGTCATGAAATAAACTGGTGAAATTACTCCAAAGCCTTTCCTTTTCATTATTATCCCTCTCCAACTCAACTCGCAAACAGACCCTTAGGGGTTGAACAAAAAAAAAACCGATGATGCTTTCCAACATCTAATTATCTTAATTGTTTTGTGTATATACTGAACCAAGTTCCAAACAAGACTATTTTAAAGACTCCTTTTGAGTTATTCAAAGGTTGGAAACCCAATTTGCGATATATACACGTTTGGGGATGTCCGTCCGAGGTTAAAATCTATAATCCACAAGAAAGGTAACTAGATTTTATTGTCTGTCTCACAATACTAGGATTGTGGAATCTAGAAATGCAACATTTCTTGAGAATGACTTGATTAGTGGGAGTGACCAGCTGCATGACTCAGTGTCTATGTTGGATCACAATGAAGCTCAACCTTCTAGTTCAAGTTATAGAATAATTGTCATACATACACCTCAAATTCAAACGTATGTAAGATAACCAATTACTGAAGTTCCACAAATACATGATATTGATCATTTAGATCAAGTTGTTAATCAAGATAATGTTGAACAACCAATTGAATAACTGATTGAACAACAAGTTCCTCATGAAATGATGCAACATTAAGAAGATCTAATAGAGTGAGGAGACCAACAATTATTAGTATTTATGAAGTGTACTTGCAAGAAACGGAATGCAACATTGGAATCGAGAATGATCTTGAAACGTTTTGACAAGTTGTAAGTCGTAAAGAATCTAACTTATGGCACAAGGCCATGATTGAGGAGATGAACTCTATGAAAACTAATAAAGTCTAGGATCTAATGGAGTTGATGGATAGTGTAAAAAACATTGGGTGTAAATGAGTTTTTAAAACAAAGAAAGACTCACAAGACAACATTGAGAGACATAAAGCAAGACTTGTAGCCAAAAGGTTTAGTCAAAGAGAATGAATCAATTACAGAGATACATTTTCTCCTGTATCAAAGAAATATTCTCTTCACATGATTATAACATTAGTAGCTCACTTTGATTTTGAGCTACATTAGATGGATATGAAAACAACATTTCTGAATGGAGATCTAGAAGAGAAGATTTACATGAAACAACATGAAGGATTCTCCTCTAAAGATGGTGAGTATTTAGTGTGCAAACTCAATAAATCCATTTACGGTTTGAAACAAGCCCCCCACCAATGGTATTTAAACTTCCATGATATCGTCACTTCATTCGGTTTTGAAGAGAACGTCATCGATCAATGTATATACCAAAAGATTAGTGAGAGTAAGATATGTTTCCTTATTTTATGTGTCGATGATATTTTGTTACAACTAATGATAATCGAATGCTATATGAGGTGAAACAATTCCTTTCGAAGAACTTTGATATGAAAGATATGGGTGAGGCATCTTATGTCATTGCCATTAAGATCCATAGGGAAAGATCACAAGACATTTTGGATTTGTCTCAAAAGACCTATATCAACAAAGTTCTAGAGAGATTTCGTATGAAAGATTGTTCACCGAGTGTAGCACCTATTGTGAAGGGTGGCAAATTCAGTTTGGATCAATGTCCAAATAATGACCTTGAACGAGAACGAATGAAGGATACTCCATATGTTTCCGATGTATGAAGCCTTATGTATGCCCAGGTTTGTATTAGACCTGGCATTGCATAGGGTAGATATCAGAGCAACCTGAGTCTTGACCATTGGAAAGCTACAAGGAAGGTTATAAGATACCTTCAAGGAACAAAGAACTACATGCTTATGTTCAGACAGACCATTGAATTTGAGGTGGTTGGTAACTCTGATATTGACTTTGCTGGGTGTATGGATTCAAGAAAATCCACTTCAGGATACGTTTTTATGCTAGTTGGTGGAGCCGTGTCTTGGAGCAGCTTCAAGCAGACATTGATTGCTACTTCCATAATGGAGACTGAATTTGTATTGTGTTTTGAAGCTACATCTCATCGTGTTTGGTTGAAGAGTTTCATATATGGGCTTACAGTTGTTGACTCTATTTCTAGGCCACTAAAGTTGTATTGTGACAATTCAACAAAAAATTTCATGGCCAAGAATAAAAAAAGTGGAAGTCGAAGTAAGCACATCGACATTAAGTATTTAGTCATAAGAGAACATATTAAGGATGGTAAAGTGGCCATCCAACACATTAGCACTGCTTTGATGATTGTCGATCCTTTGACTAAAGGTATGACACCAAACAAATTCAAGGATCATGTATAAAACATGATGCTTGGTTCTGTGATGTAATCGTTCGTTGTGTGAGTATATTTTTTTTAATAAATTCTCATCCAGTTAAATATTTTATCATATAGTTGTATACTTTCATTTTAATTTATTAAGAAATATCGTTTGCATTGACCCAGAATAAACGTATGGTTTATTCACTAAAGAATAAAGATTGTTAGTATAGACTTAAGATATTATAATACATGGAAGATAATACTCGCTCATAGAGAATTTATCGCCATGATTCATACATTTTATTTCTTTTATGTTGAATGTTTCGTTATGACCAAGTAGGAGGATATAATAATATTTTCATATTAATTATGATATCAATGGAAATAATCTCCATTAATTCCATATTAATTATGATATCAATGGAAATAATCTCCATTAATATGGTTCATTAAGCAAACGGTTTCATATCAAATATAACGTACATTTAATTGTCAGAATTAATCAATTACCATTAATTGTAATATTTTCCATTGATAGTTATGTGGCTATTAATTCAAACGTTTTGGGGTCCATAAGCTGACTCATACATTCAGAAAACCAACACCATCTAAGGGTGAGAGCGAAAGCCTAGAAGAACCTCAAAATCACTCGTCGGAGTCGCAGTCTGAGGCTTGCTAGAAAATGCATCAATGACGGGAGGTAACTCGATCCTTTTTGCCTCAGCTTTTACATGTTCTTATGGTTTAGAATTGTTTTAGATCATGTTTAGTTATACCACTAGACCAATACCTTTTGGTGTTTCTACGGATTGAATTCTAATTGCAATTTGACATAATATTTTATATGTTGTAGGATGCCTTGGAAGAGCATTTTAATCAAGGAACATTTGTTCCTAAAGAACGTCATGATATCTTATATATTGCATTGAATACACTAGAACACTAGTTCCATCATTTGTGTGAGATGATGTAGTAATATTTGCTAATACCATGGATCATCTTTACATTGATGTTGAAATCTAGATTTTTTTAGTGAGAAATATCCTCAAACATGAGATTGAAAATGAGCATAGAAATAAAATGGTTTTGCAGATGACTCAACAAAATACCCAATAGATGGCAACATTGACATTTTCATCGCAAGAAAACTTAATGCTTTGCTTGGTTGAACGAGAGAAAATGAGAGAAACGAGATTAGTGAGAAAGAGAGAGGGAAGAAAGAAAGAGTAGAGAATTACAATAGATTTTTGTATTTTTTGATATGAGAGAAAAAGAAAAGAAAGAGACAGAAATAAATTTTTGATTGAAAAAATATTCATACAATAAAAAGAATATAAAGAAGTATTTTATTACTGATTAAATAATTAAGAATTATAATATAAATAATTGATAAAACGTCTTCTCAATGTAATAAATCAATTTTAAATTAAATATTATAATGTAAAATAATCAATTTATTTTAAAATAAATATTATAACATAAAATATTAAAACTTGCACATTGTAATGCAATTGTCACTACTTTTTTCCCATGAATTTGATTAATTTATTATTTACTAGTATAAGTAAGAAAACAAGAAAGTGAGGTATATTTTTATCATTGTCAATACTTCTTTTATCTCGTATATTTTCTTTGTATTCAAGGAAAGAATGACTTTGGGCATGAGTCACATAAAAAATTATTTTCTCTTTCCTAATTCACATGTAAACCATAGGGGAGAAAATATTATTGCTCTTTTTGGTATCAGAGAAGAAAGTGAATAGAGAGAAAAATATGAGAAAGAAAGTGTGAAGAAATAAATATGTTAGATATATAGTGAATTTTTCTATTGTTTGGTACAAAAGAAAATTTTTCTCTTTTGTTTATTTGCTATAGTTGAAAATGAGAAGAGAAAGATGATATTATTTTTTAAATATAAAAAATATCCTTGAAATGAATATAAAAGAATATTTTTATTAGTTAGTGAAAAATTAATATATAGAAATATTATTATATATTATTTTAATTTTTACACATATTTACTCTTTTCTCTAAATTTCTTCTCATAAGTGGAAAGAAAGAACTTTTGTCTTATCCACACACTTTTTCTATCTCATTTCTTTCTCTCTTCTCAACCAAACAAGAGAAAAACTACATTTCACTTCAACTTCTCTCTTCGTCTTTTCTCTCTTTGCTAAATCTTTCATTTCAAGCAAAGGCTAAGTGTACTACCCTTTCGCAAGGTGATCACTAAGGACTAATGTGTTCATCAACCTCTTTCTAGAGACAAATTGACAATAAACATGGTTGTTGATTAGTGGCATTGAAAAGGGTAAACAACTTTGGAAATACCTCGCATTATCATACAATAGGAAGTGATAAAGAGAAGGTGGAGTATGTAGCTATTCGAGATGATGATGCTTGAGTCTATATGCTCATCGAGGAGGCTCAAATAGTGGGCAAGACACTGGCTCACTTAACCACGTGCCCAAGAAGATTGGTTAGACTTTTGTGGCATCTGATGTATTCTATTACTTATGTTTTTTGATATTTATTTCTAATAATTTTTTTGTTATGATTTACTCATTTTTATTTATTTAGGACGATGGAGGAGATCTTGTGCCAAAATAGTCGAATCATGGAAGGCTCGAGAATTTCACTCCTACCAAAGTAGTCATTTAATAATTGAAATAATTACATATGAAATATCATGATTTCTAATATTTTTGCTCTTTAGGTTCTGTTTGCGAGATATGCTTTGGAGGGGAATAAAGTGAAATGGAAGGTTTGGGAGTCATGAAAAACACTAGTGAGATGACTCCAAAGTCTGTCATTTTCATTCTTTTCCCTCTAAAACTCAACTCGCAAACAGATCCTTAGGGGTTGAACAAAAAAAAACCCATGATGCTTTCAAACATCTAGTTATCTTAATTGTTTTGTGTAACATCCCGACTCAACGGAACTAAAATAATTAAAAGAATGAGGAAATGATTTATGGCGAAAGTAAAGCCATTTTGAAAATAAGAAATAAAATTTTCTAAAAATGTTTTTCATGAAATGCTAAACGTGAACTTCAAAACCAATAGGGATTGCCTCGACAAATCGTTCAAAAGCAATATAAAATTCTCAACTTGTTAAGAATAAAATATGATACACTGAATCAAGTGTTTGATCCTACAACAGAGCGACACACTATCTAACCAGAAGAATTGTCTTTTCTTTCATTCGGATGATGGAACAATCATTCTCCATGAAGTCATGTACTCCCTAAAATGTTAGGAGAGGAAGTACTTCCACATATGATATATAAACAACAAATAAAGCAATTATCATATAATAATTATCACATAATAATTATCACATGGATGTAATCAAATATCGAATGTCAATATCATGATGTATGAATATATACTATGTCTATCTTGACACAACTATTAACTCTCTAAATGAGTGCATGGAGAAATGACTCATATAGGGCCCTAATGTGTTAATAATAGCAATGGTACCGACACTGGTCGAGCCCGACCAGTCCTATGTTATCCTTAGGAAGTGAACAAGATAAATACAGCATTGTCCCCACCATTGGTAACTCATTGGCAAAATATCGTGCACTCAGTAGCGTCAGAAACTCACCGGTTGGCAAAGATAATCACCATATCATCCTAAACACGATACCTCTAAGGAGGTGTTAGAGGTCACCGCAGTTACTGTGAGGAGTTTCGTCGACATAAGGGAGCTACCTTATTCCTGACAGATTAATCCCCACCCATAGTGTCCCCTCAACCAAGTCATGCAGACAAGGTATCCCTCTAGGTTCTCAACACAATCAATAGTGTTTTACCTTCTAGTAGACTATGCTACCAAAAGTAGACAGTAATATGAATCTTATGATTCACAGAAGACATGAGAACGGTTCCTTTGAGATGAACAAAGGGAAACTTTTTAGGGCAATCACGACAACTTTAGTAATATAGGATTTTGACCAGAAAAATCATTTTATTGTTAATCAATACAATTATACTAATTTGACACTTTGGAAAATAACCTTAGAAATATGATTTCTCAATTTTTTTTCTTTTGACTTAGAAAACCAAACATTAGGTTAAAGCTACATACTGATATGTTTTTCCTAAACAACACTTTACAAGTTTTCTCATAAAATACTATCTAGTGCTTTTTCAAAAGACCTTAGCTAGCGTAAACTCAATAAAAAATTTCCATTCCCTTCATTCTATTCTTCTAAAAAACAGTCTTTTCAAACTTCATCCCATTAGGAATAGTCATAGGTCATGTCATGAGAATGCACGATGACAATTCTATTATGATATGATAGTTAATTCAACATTCTCAATAATCAATTCAATCATAAAATACTTATTCAGAACCAACATAATTTACTCAATTGGTCATATCAATTAAGATTCC
Source organism: Lupinus angustifolius (assembly GCF_001865875.1). NCBI lineage: Eukaryota > Viridiplantae > Streptophyta > Magnoliopsida > Fabales > Fabaceae > Lupinus > Lupinus angustifolius. Next base: position 26,890,109 of record NC_032014.1, read on the forward strand.
ATCACACAATCAATCCATACCTGTACTTTTAGCCAAATTAAAAATATCCAGTCGCAGCTTGCCCATATCACTAGTACATGATAGTATTTACAATTGTTAAACTACGAATCTTATAGATTTATTAGAAATTAACTAGAGTTGTCCTAATGTTGTTCTAAACATTGGAATATATTCAAATATCTCGTTTTAATACGTGGAATTTTAGTCAGACACGATAAAATCTCATTGGCACAATATAGCCAATTCCGAATAGAATGGGTTAGGCTTAGAATTGTTTTCTTCCTAATAGTATTATATTGACAAGTGAACTAGAGACATTAGGATTAACTTGAACCGTCAAAATTTAGCAAACAAAGACTAGATTGAATATGATTTTCATACGTTTTGGAATCATTAGAAAAAAGGTCACTATAACTCAAGTTATAATGATTTCAATTTAAAACACATATATTGTCCACATAAGCTAGACATCTCAAAAGAATGGCTTATAGGGTTTGACTTATGAAATTATTTTCAATTGAATTGGACATTCAGGCTAGGAGTTATGGACTAAACATCAAGTAATGTTCAACTATGGCATCTAGCCATAAGGCAGTTAGACACTACTTCAGTATAGAGAGCATAACTCTTGAATGGACGAATGAAACTAGGCCCTTTTGGTCATGTTAGAAATAGCATTTAACAAGGAAAAACTTTGGTATTTTAAGGTTTTATATTTAAGGTTTATAGGACATAGTGTTGAAAGTATCTTTACCTATTATCATCACTTCCTACAAGGCTAGTCTAAGATAGGTAATGTTTTGGTAAAACAAGTATAACTCTCAAATTGCATAAGGTATTTGAGATAACTTCATCAATTTGGAAAGATTTTTTGATAAGGAAAAAGATAGATACTTGTAAGCTCAAAGATTATGACAGGAAAACATTATTTCGAAGTAATCTTTATGACTGATTACAGTTTTGGAGACACTAGGAACTAGTTTAGTAAATATGGAAAAAATTACTCCCTACTTATCCAAACTTAACAAATCATGTATCACAATGAAGCTAATTAAAAGGGAAACAAAACTTTAGGCTATAAATCTCTAAATCATACCGTCAGAGTTCCAGAATATTTGTGCAAGGATAAGACAAAACATAGAGTGCTTGAATATCAAACAAGATGCGTTTACTTGGAGTACATAGAGGGGCTGAACTTATTAACCACTAACACTTTGGTAAGATGCAATTCATGAGTTGAGGTGATAGGCACCACCCTCACTCAATTTTATGAATTAAACCCCCAACTACCATGAATGAGAGAATGGCGGAGAAGATGGAGTTGTTTGACTTTCGTGGAAGTTATGACCAACTATAGGAAAGCCTTGATTATTTATAGATGAGTGGAGGAGGTACTTAGGGGTTGGGGTAGTAAATTTATGGCCCAGCCGAAAATAACAAGGGTAATTATTCTTAATGATGTAATTACGAGGTGACTTGGCACTTAAGTTATCTAACATGCATGGTAGATAATTTTTGCGCCTCTAAGATACCTTAGGACAATGTTAAATATTTTATAGATACTTTCAAAGGACTAACAGAAAAGTCTTAGGTACTCGCAGGCAAAACTTGTCAACATGGACACTAACAATTTTCAGGAAATTATCTGAATTATATTTTAAACTCATAAGTTGAATTGTGACTTTAAAAACTCAATACTGGAAACATGCTATCAACTGATGTTAATCATAAGACCCCTCGAGCCATTTCGGATGAGGTCCTGCGATAACAAATTTACCCGATAATAGGTAAATACCAAACTATGCTAAACTTTTAACTAAGTTTCTATTGCACTTATTTTCCATTAAAAACTCATGACATAGCTATAATATATGCTAAGAACTAAATCATGATTTTTCTTAATGAAATTTCATGATTTACAACTCATAGAATAGCTCCTGTCACTATTGATCTATAACTCAAGTAAGTCGACTTCTTACTCAAGTTATCCTTTGTAAAGGACAAAATGATTTCACACAACTTAAGTAGAGAGCTGAAATTTGGGATGTTACATTTTAAAAAATAATATTGGATTTCTCACTCATAAAACGAGGTTTAAATGACCTAATTAATATTTATTGGTTGAATAATAGCAAGATACCATCTCAAAGTCAATTTCCCCACCCAATTATTTTTTTCCTTTTAAAATAAAAAAGGTTTAATAAGAATTTAATTGATATAATAATGATAATATATTATTTTAAATTAATTTTGCCTACCAATTTTTGTTTTCCCTTTTAAATAAAATTTTTTGAGTGACTTAACATACACTTATTAACCTTGTAATGAAGAGATCTATTAAAAAAACATGTGTCAAGTATTCACATTCAATAAAGTCATTATGAATTTATTAATAAGGGGATCACTCTCAAGAAAAAAGGTTCCAATGTCCCCTATAAATAATATGGAGAAATAAGGCATTATAGAAAGAGATATACAAAAAAGAACCTAAACACATATAAAAGATAGAACAAAAATCATTTTGTTATCATGCTGACATTAGCACCATTACCATCGCAACATGTTGAAGTCACACCTACATCAGCGCCACCCTATATCATCATGCTTTAGTCATCGATGATAGCACCAACAAAGTCCAACGAGCATTTCGACGTGTGTCTATATGCGGTCGTTAAGCCACCTATGCCATCTCTATATGGAGCCCTTCTACACGTCTATGGCGCACGATTTTCCATGGCCGTCAGCCTCGTCCATAGTCCTTTTTTGTGCGACCAATCACATAATTGCTTTTTTTGTTTAGTGTTGTCTTTAAAACAAATTCTTTTAACAACAAAGGGTTAATATTCCCAAATAAGAATAAAGATGGAGGAGAGTTATGACATTACTTATTATTTTCATATCATCTTTAAATAGACGTGTTGCGACAATTCTTTTTCATTAAATTAAATTCTCAAGAAAATAATTATAAATACAAATAATTTCTTTTATTAAATTAATAATTGGCGACAATAACAATAGCATAAAAAATTAAATTTTTCCTAATAAATAATTAATACCAAATTCAAACAAATACTTTTCTCCTTAATTAATATAAAAAGATCTAATCTTATCAAAGATGGAGGAAAGGTCGCAAATGTTTGCTTCTTTTCCTCGACTCATTCTTTAAACAATCGCGTTATGACACAACCACAACCAATTTGTGAAAAAGAGCTTTCTCCTTTGACCTTGACTAGGTTTTGATGAAGATACTAACATCAGAAGAAAAAAAATGGTTAAAGGCCTTATGTGTGGAAAGCAAACAAATATTGATAGATCAAGATTTTATTAGGCTTCTAGAATAATTCTAATCCCTACTAAGTCAATTCTTACTTTTTATCACATATGTTCTTAGAAAAAAACTTTTAACTTTTTCATTAACTTTTGAAAGGATGAAAATGAGTTACATGGTTCTGAAAATGAATTTTTAGAAAACCAAGTAACATTTTACCTAAAACAAATTACTTGAAATAGAGTAACAAATTCCTGAAACAAAGCCACATGATACCTGAAGCAATGCAATATGTTACCTAAAAGAGTAGGAGGCTGCCTGAAATAGAGTCCCACGTCAGTAGTAGGTTATGGTTAACGAGTAATTGCCTTTTGGTCCTTGTAAAATGTTTTTTTGGTAATACATGCCTAAAACCTTTACATTTTTCATCTTTACCTTTTTTAGAAGAAAGAGTTATACGCTGCATTTTAAACATTGTCGGTAAACCTAGGTGTTCAAATATGCCCCTCTTTACTTGTAATTTGTTAAATAGCAATCAAATCATGGTTTGAATGTTACCAAGGTAAGTAACTAAGAGATAAATGAACACTACTTTTTTTGAAATTAAAGATCCACTTAAAGAGGTTGTGAAACTGAGACAAACAATGAGGGAAAGATAACCAATAACATAGTTCGGGTTGTATCGGAACTTAGTAATAAAATGATTAAATAAATCTAGCGATGCTATAATGTTTGAGATTGAGCATGCTCCTTAGGTGATGATTTACTAGCGTCAAGCAAAGTAACAACGTCTTGGTGTCTAAGTTTGACAATGTTTTGAAGGAATGCTCTGACAACTAAGTACAACAATGTCTTTGAAATGCTCTGATATCTAATCTAGCAACATAACATTTTATTTTCTCGATCCGACAATGTCTTTAAAGGTAGATGGTAGAAAAAGGCAAGGACGTCAGTTAGGGTACTACTAGAACTTAGGAGCAAAAGATAAGAAAGGTTAAGGACACATGTTGAGATACTACCAAAACTCAATTACAAGGAGTAAGAAAGGTCGAGAACACAGGTCGAGGTACTGCTGTAACTCGGGAACAAAGAATATAAAAAGGCAAGAATACAGAACTTGGTAGCAAAGAAAAAGAAAAGTCGAGGACCATGTTAAGGTACTACCGAAACTCTATAACAAAGAATAAAAGCCAGTTTTCCACTTAAAATTAAGAGCGAATACATATTTCAGTCCCTCATATTTTTCGATCCAGTTTGATCCCTCAAAAATTAAAAAACCCAAAATAGTCTCTAGAATTTTCAAATGTGGGTCAAATTAGTCTTTTTTAGCATGTTTTACAACACTTGATAGAGACTATTTTGACCCTAAAAATGACTAATTTGACCCACATTTAAAAATTTTCGGGACCATTTTGGATTTTTCATTTTTTGAAGAACAAAACTGGTAAAATCAAAAAATATGAGAAACTAAAATGAGTATTTACTTTCAAATTAAAATCATTATGGTTCCAATAATATAGTTGGGTAATGGGTGAGTGAGAAATGAAGTATGGATGAGAGAAGGACGGAGGAGGAGAGAATAGGATTTGAAAGATGGAAAGAGTAGTTTTAGAAATTTGAAAAATTTGTGGGGTTTGAATATTAAAGCTTGGGCTTAAACCACAAGAGTATATTTGATGTTTCATACAATGTGTCACTCTATATATCACTATTTGTTTTTGGTTGAAAAATATATTAAAACAATTTTTTTTAATAATTATGCATTTTTCTGACCAATAATAAACATAGTACATTTTATATTCCAAAATATGTATCACTTTAAGTATTCTTTATTTCTTATTAATAAGAAAATATAAAGTTAATACATATTTTATTTTTATTTTATTTTTTGACTAATAAAAAATAAAAAATACATCAATACTTTGAGAGAGAAAATTTGGCTCCAACCACAAGTCCCTTTTATAAAGAAAACAAACATTACTGTGTAAACTAAAGACGGGCCTTGGGCCTCGATGGCACGTAGAAACTAGACCCAAATGGAATATAACACTTGTTCGCTGATCAAATCTCAGACATTTGTTTTTCCCTTCTTATACAAGTTTTATTGTTTTGTCGAATAGTCACCAATCATCACATCTGGACAAAGAGAAAAAAAAAAGAGAAGGATGTTGAGGGTTGCTGCTAAGAGGCTTTCTTCTCTCTCTTCATCTCCATGGAGAGCCAACCACGCCGCCTCCGCCTTTCTCTCTCGGAACCCCGTCGCAGGTCCCTCCTTTTCGGAGGAACGCAGTTCCGACCCGTTTTTGCTCCGACCCGAATTCCTTCTTCCCTTCAGAGGTTAGTTAGGGTTTTCCCTCGTTTTAATTCGATTCATGCTGCTTTTGGATTGGTTGGTGGGTTTGATTCATCAGGTTTGTTAGGGTTTGATTCATTACCCGCTAGCTTAATTGGATATTTTGTTTGTTTGGAATATTTATGATTATCAATGAAGCTCTAATATAATGAGAATCGATGTGTTGTTGTTCGGTGATTTAGATACATTCTGCATTCGTTCCAGGCATGTGTTATTGAGATTCGAAAATTCGCGATAGACTTTTTTTGGTTTTTATGTTTTTTGTTGTTTAAAGAAGGATAGAGGATGTCATGATACTTAGAATTGTGGATTTGTATTTCACGGTAGTGACACGGAATTTTTCTTGTATTTTCTATATTGTGAAGTGTTTTTTTTGGGTTGAAATTTAGTTTTAAGCTATCTGTTTTCTCCTTCTCTTCAATTACTAGATATAAAACTACTTTGTTGAATAAATTTAATGCATCTAGTTGTATGGCTAACCATTTTGTCTAAGGAATTTTAATCCATGATGGAAGTGTAACTCGTGTTCAGGGTTTTAAATTGCGGTTGCGGGTATTGCGATTGTAGCCGTTGCGATGTGCATCGCGGCCATTGAGGTGTGAATTATTTTCTGAGTAAAATACTATTTTTGAAATAGATGGAGTTGGATGCGGCCCAATGCGGTTGGGTTGTGGCCTGATGCGGCCCAAATGTGGTCTGGTGCGGTTGCGTTATTGCCTGTTGCTATCACATCATTTTTATTCGGTGTCACACCGCAATTGCGGTGTGATGCTGTTGCGGTGGTTATTGCAACCACAATATTGCGGTGGTCATTGCAACCACAATATTGCGGCCACATCACATGATGTGGTCCGCAATTTGAAACACTGCTCATGCTTATATGATGAACCGTTGGTTGGTGTTCAACCTCAGTGTTTATCAAAACTAGAAAGGTAATAAGCCATAGTATAATAGACTCTTTTCTATTCTCTATTGAATTATATTATAATAAAAACAAAGAATTGTGTTCTGCTTTTAGGAAAGTATACAAGACGGTGGGGCAATATATAACTAACATCTTAAAGAAGTTACTGCCTAACTATTTGTGTTACCAATGAATCACAGAAACTGACATGGGCACATGACATGATCTGGACACTGACTCAGATATTGTATTCTAAAAATTGTTGGATGTAGACATAGAATGTTTATGAATATAAAATTGAAAGTTTAAGGAAACAGGTTCATAATTCTTAATAACGTTGCTATGTGGAAGCTGAAAATATGTTGAAATTGATCATCTGCAGTACAAACATTAGTGTATGACCCACAACACCACCAAAATTGTATGTTCATGTTTCATTATGCACTACTCTATTTGATCTACCACTAACTAGTAATGTTATGTTGCTAACTTTAAAACTTGATTTGGATTGAAAACATGGGGTTGTCTGTCTTGTGCTTTTGTTCTGCGTCTTGACGCTGGCTGGAAGGAATTTTTCTACAAGAAATGAAAGTATATAAATACTGTTAAGCTGTTTATATGGATGAACGTGGAACATTTTGATGAGGCTTGATAATAATTCTCATGATTCTTGTATTTGTATGGTTTCTTTTGTGCCATCATCAGGATTTACCTCTTTTTTGTCACCTGTCAATGATTCATAATGATAGGGACCGAAACACTAGATTACATTGAACTTGAAAATTGGAGTTCAGCTCCACCTTACAACATTGTTACTCCTCTGCCAAACCAGAAAAAATCAACCTGGAAACCTGTTAAAATGGAGGCAATGAAAAGGAGAAATGAATACAAGAATAATCACCAGAGATAGTGAAGAATCCTTACCTTAGGCCAAGGCCTCCTTAAACTCCAATTCAATTATGTGATACCCCATCTCCCTCACTAAAATGTCCTAGCCTTTCTTACAGTACTTTTCCTGTTCTCCTCATACACATGCAGGCCACTGTTACTAGGCCCATTCTTCCATCCCACTCGATTCCTCTTTACCCTTGTCCTATAGTATACACATGGATCAATACTGATCAATACCTTCCAATCAGTTACACATGGGTCCAGACTGATCAATAACCTTTGATTGTCATCAGAATTGTCCCAAGTGCTCTCATTATTCGGAAGTTTTTCCCATTTAATGAAGACTTCCTGTGAATTGCTAAGCAACTACTCTCGCACAACCAACACTGCCATGGAGCAACTTGAAATTCCCTTTCCCAGGCAATAAATTGGGAATCTGTTGGCCTGGTTAATCTGCTGTGAGTGCAATTTCCATATGCAATACATGGAAAAACATGGTACACCCATGAACTAGGAGGCAACTCCAATCTATATGCCACTTGCCCCACCTTCTAGGGCCCATAGAAACTGGGGCTGAGCTCCTCATCTATACATTCTGTAAATGACTTTAGCTTATAGGGCCATGCCTTCAAGTGGCACCCACTTAAAGTTGGAAATCTCTCCTTCATGGTTGCTGGAGTTTCTTTATTCCCTGGTAAATTCAATTCCTCCAGTATTGATCTCTTAACGAAAGCAGCTTGTCTACCTCATCTTAAGCTATATTTTCCCTCCAGTATCTTATAATTGAAGGAGAACTCTGCTATAAATTGCTTCAAAGGAACTCCTTTTGATTGAACCATTGTAAGAAGAATTAAACCATAACACTACCCATGCCAATTATTTCAGCCACTGATTTGGATGATTATTCTCAGAGCACCTCAAGTACATCTCTATAGTGCTATTGGTGACTTCTGTTTGGCTGTGCCGGTCCATCAAGGAATGATAAGATGAACTAGATCTAGATTTCACCAACTTAGTATATGATAACTTGAAAAGTTCCTTCTAGAACTGAATAATGAAGATGCAGTCTGTTTTTGGCTCCACCAAGCAGGGAAAACCAAGCAATCATATATGGGTGATGACTGATGAAAGGGTGGCTTAGTGCACGAGACTCCCATCTAGTGAGGTTTGGGGAGGGTAGATATATTCAGCCTTACCCTCACAAGCGAATAGAGTTTTTTCAGGATTTGAACCCATGACCTCTAGATCGCAAGGCAAGCAACCTTACTGTTGCACCGAATGTCACGCTCTCTATCCATCAAAATAACTTTTGAATCCACCCTATTTGATTTAGTAAGGCCCTAGCCACTACTCACCTAGCCCTATCAGAACTAACTAACAAACTCTACTAATGACTTATCCTATCAAATATAAACAAATAGTTTATCAGAGTTAGTCTTCCTTTTGAGATTTACAAATATCAATCTAATTTGAACAATTTCCTTGATGATGTGAAAATTTCTTCCACCGTTTAAATTTTATCCCAGATAAATTTAGAGGTTATGTTTAGAATTTAACAGTTAAATTTTCAATGACTCTTCAAATCTAAACTTCGATTGGTATAGGGTTAATCTTTTGGCATCTCTTTTGTTCTCTGTCCATGAGTTTTTTAGAGGTGTTTCTTGGCTAGATATACGCAGGGATTGACATGCTTTATTACATGGCTTTTTGCATGGGTCTTTAGTTGTTCCTTTCTGTTTGTTTTAGGATATCTTATCTTCTTTTGTACTTTTCTCTTCCCATCTAAACATATCTCTTTAATTATTTTAAAAATGTTTCCTTTGATTTGATAGCTAAATCTTGATTGGTATGGATAGGAATGGCTTGATATTCCATAACTTGTGTCTATCCACCCGCAGCCCGAGTTTCACTTCCTGGTTTATAGTGAATATCAAAATCACAACCTCACAGTTTGGCCACCCATTTATTTTCACTAGAGATAGTGAACAGTCCTCCTAGACCAAGGCCTCCTTAAACTTCACAAGACAATTCTGTAATATCCCCCTCAGTATTGCTGTCTTCCTAAATAATTGGTTCCATGATTCTCGAGTCCTCCTCTCCACTCTCCTTCCAGATGTGCATATTCTATAATGGCTTTCCTTTACTCCTCCAACTGATTCTCACTCATTAAATGTGATATTTGCCTTATATTTTTGGTTTCCTTTTTTCATCCTCTCGTACATACATTGGCACTGTTACCAGGCCTGTTCTTCATACCCATCTCACCCTTCTTTTCCTGTCTCCTATACGCATGGATTAATGCCCCATCACTTAAAAATTTGATTGTCCAAGAGTTCTAATATTCTTGGATGATATATATTCTAGTCTGTTTGCTTTACTAAACTAATAGGCAGTTGCATATTTCATTTTGGGGTTTGGTTTTTGTATGCACTTCTGTTGTTTCCTTGGCTTCTTCCCTTGGTTTAAGGCTTGCTTTTCTTTCAGTGATTGATTTATTTTTTATAACAAACGTAACTATTGGATTCAATTGATCTTGTCCAGGTTTTGCTTCTGAATCGCTGATCCACACAAAAGAACACGGCATTATTACTGAAATTCCTCCAACTGTTGCAGCAGTTAAAAATCCTTCTTCTAAGATTTTATATGATGAACATAATCATGAACGATTCCCTCCAGGTGACCCTAGCAAGCGGGCATTTGCATACTTTGTCCTAACAGGTGGTAGGTTTGTTTATGCTTCTCTGGTCCGTCTCCTTGTCCTCAAGTTTGTGCTCAGCATGTCTGCCAGCAAGGATGTTCTTGCTATGGCTTCACTTGAAGTTGACCTTTCCAGCATTGAACCAGGCTCTACTGTGACTGTTAAGTGGCGTGGAAAGCCAGTGTTCATCAGGCGCAGAACAGATGACGATATTAAGGTGGCAAACAGTGTTGATGTTGGATCTCTTCGAGATCCCCAGCAGGATTCAGAGAGAGTGAAGAACCCAGAATGGCTCATTGTGGTTGGGGTTTGCACACATTTGGGTTGTATTCCCTTGCCAAATGCTGGTGACTTTGGTGGGTGGTTTTGCCCATGCCATGGTTCACATTATGATGTCTCTGGCAGGATTAGGAAGGGGCCAGCACCATACAATCTGGAGGTACCAACTTATTCCTTCTTGGAAGAAAACAAGTTGCTGGTTGGTTGAAGACCTCTGGCTGCTTATGAGTCTACTTTTTTTTAATTGTTGGATAATGTCGAAACCTGCCAGACATATTTTGCCTCCCAGTCCTCATTTGGTATTTTGGCAAATGTTTTTATGTAATTCAAAAATTTACCTGTTTCTATCTGGCGAAACTTATATCAAATAATCGCCTGACTTGCTTATTATATGAATGTTCAATAGCTGATGACTTCATGTTATATTGCATTTTACCACAAGATGTACTGCATTTTGAAAGGATAAATTAAATAAGTAGCCACCGAAAATGTTGAAGAAATTCTTCATTTACATAATTATTTCAGTAAACTAAATTGGTGTGCCTGACATGTCAAAACTGTTAACTGGCACAAGAAATGAACAATGATTATATGTCCAAATTTTTGTCTCCATGAAGCTAATCATATTACACAAGTAATAAAAATAAATTATTCTATGTTTTTATTATATTTTCTTAATTAGTTAATACTTTTGATTTGATTGAAATCAAATATTTATACTCCATTCACTAGAAATGGGTGGCTCACAACATTTGTTCCAGGGAACCAGGTGAGAGCATTTTTCTACGTCCAGTCCAGTATCATTTCGTAACATTCTTTTTGTCAAAGAAACTAATAGGATATATGTTATTATGTGGTTAATTACAATATAAATATAAATAAGATAGTTAATTATTTAAATTTAATAATTGATATTATATTAGTATTTTTAGAATGTTATTATATTGTAAGATGATGACAGTTATATGATCATCATCATCTTATGATTTTTTTATTCTCTTTAAATAGTGTCTTTGTTTACCTATAAAGAAATCAATAAAATATGAACAATTTACTCTTTTATTATGTTAGTTTATATCCTTCTTAGGAGTTAGGGTAATTTCATAATGTTCTTAATAGATTGCTATTTGTACTCTATTAATAGTGCTTTTATTTGTTCCCCAATGTCTTCCATGAGTGTGGACGATGGCATAAACAAAAGTTTCAACAATTCCAAAATGAAGAAGATGCAAAACATTATTCATTTCTCAAGACTCTTACTAACCTTAACCATAAGGTAACAATTCTAAGCGCTCTTCCTCCATATTCTCATGTCCATCTCATGTTACCAACACCCTTCAAAACCCTTACTTCTACACACACATTACTACCACCAAACCCCACAACCACATGTCTCATTTTCTTTCTTTTTCACAACTGCCAAAACAACAACCTCCACAGCAAAATTATCTAGCTTCACAACACTATTGGTCTCTACTCTTTCAACCTTATTATTCATTAACTAAATAATCAACTCAAATTATATCCAACATTACCAAAACTAATAAAAAAATCAACATGAACATAATGAAAAAAATAGAAATAAAATTCAATTACCATTTGCTCCCTATTATCAAAGATTGAAGCATCACCGACAACAAAAACAAGCTCTATTGTGTCCACCAAGCGATGCACAAAAAACAAAATCTCACTCATATGGATAGATGAGAAAAATATTTGTTTCGACATGAACTAATTTATGATGGAAGAAAATTAATTGTTCCAAATAGTAGAGCAAAAAAATGTTTGAATATGTATTTTGCACCAATTTTTGAAAAGAAATTGACTAGATATAAGAAGAAGAGTGAAGAAAAGTTGGTTTGGGAAGAGAGAAAAACAGAGGGATCAAAACCTCCATCCATAAACCTCGACAGAGGAGCATATTTCCCTTCATCTACGTTGCTGATAATTGCAATAGATTTAGGTCTTGCATTGCATAAATACTAATTTGGACAAAGACATGGACTTTTTAATTGCTCCAACATTTTGGCCCAATCTTATATTTGAGGAGAAAATCAAATATGATGGAGAAGAAAGTGATATGTTTTCAAATTTAATGGAACAAAACAATGTACCTATAAATAAATTATCCAACCTTGAGGACAAAGTTGATTTTAAAGGAGTATGTAATGATAAAATATGTTTTATTATGTGGTTCATTAGAATGTGAATAAGATAGTTTATTTAAATTTAATAGTTGATATTATATTAATATTTTTAGAATTTTTTTACATTGTAAGATGATGATACTTGTGTGGTCATATGATCTTATGGTTTCTTTATTCTATTTAAATAGTACCTTTGTTCATCCATGAAAAAATCAATGAAATATGAAGAATTTGTTTTTTTATTATCTTAGTTTATATCCTTCTTAGGAGTAAGGTAATTTCATAATGTTCTTGATATTTGTACTATTCAACTTTAACATAAACCATGCCTTGCCAATAAAAAAACATACACCGCCATGCCTTTTTCACTAAACTCGAGTTCGTTCTTTGCTCTACTTGTTGATCATCGTCTGGGACGATGATCTCTGTTAAGGTGCAACCATCATTTTCAGTTTAATATGCTCGTTTCTAGATGCCCGAATCCATTAATAAGCACCTCTGTGCAAATTCCCAAACAATTAGCACAACTAATTTTTGGTACTCCCTTCACTTTACCCTCCATAAAGTTGTATTAAAAAGTACAATGTAAATTGACAATGCCTTCACTTATGCCAATGGGCTAGAGATGGTAATCCAAAACCAATTATTATTTCCCACTTCCGGAAAAGTTATGGTAAGCACTAGGATCACACTTACTAGGATCAGCAAGTGCGGAAAGTTAACAGTGCTTCTTGGCCCTTGCTCGGAACCATCATTCCTTCAAACCTTTATAGAAGAAGCACCAAAAAGACCAACAAGGAAGACTATAACAATCGAACTAGGGATGACAATGGATATCCGGATCCATGGGTACCAGCAAAAATACCCGTAACAGGTTGACTTTGGGTCCTTGTTTTTGGACTCTGGGTAATGAGACCCGAGATTTTATGACCCACTGTTAGATGGTCTGGGTTCGGGCATAAGGTACCCAAACCAATAGTTACTCAGACCCACTATTCCTTCCTATATATATATGGGAAGAGATCCACTTACTCCAAGAGTAAGTTTAAACAACTTACTCCTTATCTTAACCATTAATTCTAGGTAAATTCAATAGTTTGAATTAGTGAGTAAATCTATACTATCAAATTTTCCTAGAATTGATGGATAAGATGTGGAATATGTGTATCCTTATATATATATTGTTAATCCATAATGTTATATTGTTAATCCATAATGTTATATTGTTAATTCGTAAATATAATTGATATATTGTTAAATAGTGATGTTACATTGTTAAGTAATGATGTGATCTCATGTTGTTAATTGATATGTGTAATATAATATTATGTTGATTGAACAATTCTTATTAAATTAATTTCACATCATAATGTTGAAATAACCAATTTAAAATATGTTTAAAGCTTTAAATTATTTTTTATAATTTTTTTCCCTCGTTGATTACCTAAATAACATATAAGATTGTAGTAAACAAATACACAATTACATAAATTACTGTAAATTATTTTTAACGTTTTTTAATTTGTGGGTACTCGAGATCCGTTGGGTACCCAAAGACCCGTGGGTAGCAGACCCAACATGTATCAACATGGGTCTGAGACGGATCTGAGTCTAAAAATGAAGCAATAGAGCAAGTTTGAGTAATGCACTATCCAGGCTCAACTAGACTCATTGCCACTCTAAACTCAACCTAGTTTGAGTAATTTGATTATATATTTTGTCCACCTCTTTTCTGATTCTTTGTATAAAGTTTTCTAGGAAAAATCAAAGAGAAGAAAAGATCAAGAAAAAAATAGTCAAGCAAGGAGGTGCCCACATAAGCCACTTTTGATGCACACATGGCAATATAAGTGACTGGCCACAATCATGGACCAAAAACATGAAGCTGCTCACTAAGCAATCTGGTGTGGACACTCAGCACCGCCCAACTGACCTGACACCAACTTGGCTCGGTCAGGCACAAGCTTTACACAGTCAAACTCAAGCCTCACACAAGCCAACATACTGAAGTAGACAACTAAACGTGTACCTAGGGACCGCCCAGCTGGACCCATACACCTGGCCAGAGTAGGATAAGCTGTTGCAGGCAACTCAGCAGGGCCAACTGAGCAGCTAGGCGGGCTGGACGCAACGAAGGGGTCAACTGACTTAGCCACCAAACAACAATGACATCATGCATGACCTCACGTGGAAAGGCCTCTTAGCACTTTTCAGAATAGCCAAAATTGCTTGGTCAAGTAACTCACGACTAGCTTTGGTGAGTCAACACCAAGCAGTTGACTAAGTTGCTTGGCCATGGACCAAACCCATGCTGAAGGATTTGGTGCGCCTGGCGTGGGAAAAAAGGAGAGCCAGGCGGTTACGGGTTGCCTATAAATAGAAGCCTTCTTCCACAACATAAAGAACATCACATTCACATCATTCCTACAATTCTAAACACACTCCTTCTTTCTAAACATTTCTGGCCATGGTTCTAAGCTAGTTTCTAGGTAAAGTCTTCTAATTTTATCTTAGAATTCAAGAGGAGAAAAGGAGATGGCAAATGAGGTACAAAAACATAATTTTGTAATCTCATTTGGGCCCAAAAGCGTCTATCCTTGGATAGATGGCTCATGCTCCTACACATTGATTTGGATTATGGTGTAATGTTATTTCTTTTCTTCATTTGTATCATCTTTTGATTTCAATACATCCAAGTTATTATTTTTGGTTAAGGTTTGATTCTTTAAGAATTTCTTAATGCGGTTTTAGCTTGATCACCTAAAACTTGATTTAAAGATTAAAAAATGCTTCTTCTTAAAGTGTTGACAAGTGAACTAAAAAGTATAACCTACACCTTAGTTCACTTGCCATATCAAGCATCTATTTTAAGCAACTTATTTTCAAGGTTAAATAATGTTAACGGAGTCTGAAGTAGGGTGTGATAACTTGCTCTGACGAGTGACACTTAATTATTGTTTACTGTATTACATAAGGTTCGAAAATCATCTTATCATACTAGGACACTAGATGTGGGATTTAGAAATGGTGTGTGGAATTAACCAAAAGTATAACACGTAACTTGTTAATGTTTTACAAAATCATTTGAGTTTAGAAATAATTCCATATTTCAAACCAATTTTCTCCTCAAGAATATGTGAATATTAGTTTATGTTTCCTTGTCCTTTTGCTGGTTGGATCATGAATATCCCTATAACGATCTGACTAAGTTCTATGAACTAGTCGGGACTACCAAAATATCTAAGGCAGAAGAAGAGATTGTATTTGTCAAGCTTTTCCCATTGACTCTCATTGGGATGGCCAAAGAGTGGTTCCTGGATTTACCTCCACATATCCAAAACAACTAGAATATGGTAGAAGAAAAATTCATGAACAGACACTTTCCGCAAGGGAAGTTTATGGATATGAAGACTGCCATATCCACCTTTATGCAACCAACGAATGAAAGCCTCTGTGAATCATGAGACATATTCAAGTCTATACAGAGGAAATGCCCCAACCACGGGTTTGATGTGCAAACCCAAATTCACATTTTCATCAATGGGTTACAACAACAACACAAATGGATTTTAAATGCAACTGCGGGTGGACAACTGTTGACAAAACCCCCGCAAGAGGCCATTGAAATCATTGAGTCCATGATCCTGAATGATCAAAAGAGTCAACATCAGAGAGGACCCCCACTAAGGAGAGGTGGAATCCTAGAACTGAGCCCAACAGATGTTGTGTTGGCTCAGCTCAAACTACTTCAACAATAGTTAGATGAAGTATCTCAACAACTCAATGATCTTCCTAGATAAATCAGAGAGTCCTCAAAAAAGAAGGTTTTTAGATGTGACCAATGTACTGATGATCATGACATGGGCCAGTGCCAGATTCAGACTGAGGAGGTCCAATTTGTTAACAATCCTCCAAGACGAAATTTCCAGAACAATCACCTAAGGGGAGGAAACCAGTTTCAAGGAAACCAACCATGGAGGCAGGAAAATCCTTAGAAACCACCATTCTATCCTAGACCCAATCAATACCAACACCTACCCAATATAAGAATGTTAAACTGGAGGACACTCTGAACAAATTCATGCAAATGACAATGTCTAACTAGAAAAACATAGATGCTTCCCTTAGGAACATGGAGATTCAAATTGGGCAGTTGGCCAAGCATTTAGCAGAAAATTGGAAAACAACATTTTATGCAATACTGAAGGAAGTATTGCAATACTATCTTGAGGGGTGAATCTAGCTCAACTGAGCAGTAGGATGAGGTTGGTGGAAAAAGCTGGACTTTTGTAGGTAACACGTGTCAAGTTAATGATGGTAAAGAAGCGCTTGCTGGGAGGCTACCCAGTATATTTTGAATATATATATATAAATATATTTTTCTTTATTAAATTTATTTTGTCTTATTCTTTAAATTCAATTTTTTTGATAGTGAAAATTGAGAAAAATTATTTTGGTCCACAAAAACAATTTTTGAAAATCAATAAAAGAGGAATATGAGTAAAAACAATTTTTGGTCAAAAAAGGGCCTAAGTCATGAGCCAACACGATCCAACATGGGCTAAGCCAAAACCCGTCAGATGCTGACTGGTGCGCCTGGCGGGGCTGACAGGGCGCCCCGCGCCCTAGTGGGCAGCCACATGGGTGAAAATCCTACAAAAAGAGGTTTTCTCTTATCCTCTTACCTTTTTGAGATCCCATCCCATTAAAACTCCTCTTTGACCGAAAAATCATCTTCATCCTCATTTTGAAAGACCAAAATTCAAAAAACTTCTCCTCCAAGCTATCTTCTTTCTTCAAAAAGTTTCAAACTTCAAACATGTAAGTACCATATCCTTAATTATTAAATGCTTTAATCTTTTATGTTATGTTCTTTTTGAAATCTTTTTGATTGGGAAATTTTTTAAAACATCAAGTCAAAATTTTCACAAAAGTTCATAGAAAATCCCAAAATGAAAAAAGTTTCAAAAAGTTCCATTCTTGGAAATTTTGAAGAACACATATGTGATTGTTGTTTCTCTTTAACTTTTCATGACTATTTGTGTTGAATGAGTGCTAAATATGAATGAAATATTGTGCAGGTGAAAATTTTGTTATTAAGGAAAGAAGTTTATATTTTGAAGAAGAAATTTTTTTCTAGATTTTTTCTCCAACATGAATTCGGTTGATTCATGATCTTTGTGAACAAATATGCCTAAACATGACTCATTCATGGTTATGGGAAAGCAAAACTTTTAAGGCCTCGATTTGCTTACAAAGTGGTTGAAAAATTACTTAACCCAGTGGTAAAAATATGTAGGAAATTGAGTAAATATTTGAGCCAAAATTTTGTTCAAAAATTGAAAACTCTAACCACATTGCATTCTGTTTTGTTACTGAATTTTTTTTTTAATATGACTTAAAAACTCATTTCAAATATTCCTAAAGGAGAAAAAGTCTATACATGCTTAAAATTATGAATTCTTGTAAGTTGTATGGACTTTGTGTTGTATCCCCATTTTTTCATGCACCAAATGCCTTAAAAACATTAAAGAAATCTGTTTTGATGTAATTTTGGGGTTGTTTTGGAAAATATGATTCAAACAAAGATTTTGAAATTTTTTACTTGGCCACCTTTTGTGAATATGTGATTTTTTGCTTGGTTGATTGAAAAAGTATGATGTTGGGGCTATTTTGATAGTGTTAAAAACATCATTAAAGTAGAAAAGCATATTCCCAACTTGAACATTTAAATGAGCCAAAAAGCATGAGAAAAATTGCATGCTTACATGACAACATGCCTTAGAATTTTTGTTTCTAACTCCTAGGAATGGAAAAATTGCATTGTAAAATGTTTTGTAGGAGTGGAAGATTTTTCTCAAGGAAAGGCAAGGAAGTTTAAAATTAAGCAAAGAAAATCACAAATTTTTTCTCTAAGGATGCCAAGCATATGTTCAAGGAGATCACCCTCAAGAGTGCACCGATTTTAGAAAAGATGTTCAACTTGGAAGATGAAGAATTTGATGCATTCATGCTCTTGGTGGCTAAATTTGGATGGAACAAACTCACAACACCCAACAAGATGTTTTCTTTGGATGTTGTGAAGAAATTTTATGCCAACTCAATTGTGTCGGGGGAGACAAGAGCTGATAGATACACTTAGGTCAATGGTAAGAGAGTGTACTATGATAAGTACATAATCAATGACTACCTAGGGAACCCATGGTCTCCATTCCCAAATTGTGACCATGACTTATGCATGTTTCAACTCAAAATAAGGGCATCCTCCTTGGGGGAAGGAGAATCACATGATGATGCTCAAGTAAGAAGGAGCATGTGTTTGCAAGGATTGTAGGTCAACCATAGTGGCCTAGTATTTCGGTTTTGCATGACACAAGTCTCTCAACTTTGACCATCTTTGTGTTGTCCAATATTGGGCCAACTTCTCATGTTTGAGATGTACCTCTAGACAAGGCAAAGCTCATCAACTCCATCTATGAGGAAGATTTCATTGACATAGCAGCCATCATCTTAGATGCCATTAATGACTCCATAGCAAGGGGTATAACTTCTTTGATTTTACCATCAGTTATTACTGACTTATGTAGGTACCAACAAGTGCCCGAAATTTATAGGGAGATCATGGCACTCAAAACCGAGATTAACATGAAAGTGCAAAGAGTCAAGACCTGCACATTTAAGGCTAACCGATGTTTTGAAGAAGAAAATGCACATACAAGAAAGCTTGAAGATCATACAACAAACAACGAGCCGAAGACTCATTGGTTGCATCTATAGATTTAGGGCTTTATTATATTTACTTGTATTAGAAGTTTTAAGATGATTGCCTTAGATTGCGTCTAGGTTAGGTAAACCTAGGTGGAATGTCTCACAAGAACTAAAATTGAACAGATTAAAATTGAGATATAACATCTAGATATCTTATGATAAGTAGGCTCATGCATACACATTCATAGTCTCATGCATTAAAAGTAATATATTTTGGAAAGCTATGTATAACATGTGCAAATTATATAGGTAGTTTACCATAAGTCAAGAAAAACATTTTTAACTCAGTATAATCGATTAAGTAGTTAGTGTAATCGATTATCTAGAATTCATTTACTAACTGATCTGATGTTGTTAGCACATTTATCGATTAAGACACCATATAATCGATTAAGACATAACAGAAAAATGATTTTTAACAGCTCGTTAATCGATTAAAAGGAAGAATAATCGATTAATATCAATATCACTAGGATTAGTATAAATTCTGTAATTCTTGCCAATGCGACATAACTTGCATATTTCGAAAATTGTTAGAGAGCATACATTTTCATAGAATGCATTACAGTGAGAAAGAGCATTTAGAAAATCTAGGGAGTGAAAACATTTTGATTTAGGCTTAGAGATGAATATCATTGCGTGTTGTCTCTAGTTTTATATGCATTGAATTCTTGCATCTAGTTCTTGATTTTTTTGAGAGATTTGTGAGGAAAATATTTTCTGAAAAGAGTGTCAACCATTTTTAGAAAACCTAATGGATTAAACTTCATTTAGAATTAGGTTCTTGTGGGTTTTCTGCTTTGTGTTTTAGATTGAGTTTTCAATTGTTGAATCTGTGTATTAAGTACTCAAGTCAACTCAATACATTTTGTTTGAACAAGGAAGTTGATCTCTTTGTGAAATTGATACACTACAAGAGAGATCTTGATTATCTTCTCAAAGGCTAAGAGGTCTTAGTTCGAGCAATACCAAGGTTGGGGCCAATTGTGAAAGGATAGGAGATTGTAGTAGGCGATTTAGTTAGGTCAAACCTAGATTCACAAGCTCATAGGGGCTAAGTAAGGACCGACTTAGTTTTTTTGGTTTTGTAATTGGAAATGTGTTTGTTGTTTGCAGTGGACCAGAAACGAACTAAGATAAAATTTCTTGCGAACCTCTTTCTAATCCCTAATCTATTTACTTTCTGTCTTTACTTTGTTGATTAATTGTGTTAATATGAAGTGGATGCTATAATCTTTTTACAATCTTTCTGTAATCTCATAAATCAATTAATTGTGTACAGAATCAGTAATTGGTAACTTACAGTGCAAGAAACCAGAGAATCAAGTTATGTAAGTGTTAGGATAATCAAGTTATGTAAGTGTTAGGATAATTGATTAAGTCTGAAGCACTGTTTAATCGATTACGACCAAGCATAATCGATTAACTATAGTCTGTTTTAGTTTTTGCGCAAATATAGAAAAAGAGGAGTAAGTGATCCGCGACACCTATTCAATTCCCCTTCTTGGTGTATTCTGACCTGCTGATACCCAACAAGTGGTATTAGAGCTAGTATGAAATTTCTAGCTTGACCGCGTTTTCATTCGATCCTAGAGGAAACTACGATGGGTTCCATAAACCCGTTTGGTGGTGATGGTGCATCCATCAACTACCCTCCGATTTTTAGTGGCGAGGGGTACGCCTACTTGAAGGTGCACATAAAAATATTCATTGAGGCGATTGACACAAACATTTGGAAATCCTTAGTCAATGATCCTTTCGTTCCACTTCACTTAGTGGACGATGAACCTAAAGAGAAACCGAAAAGTTTATGGACCAATTATGAGCGCAAAAAGGTTCAGCACAACCTACGTGCCAAAAATATTATCACATCGGCCCTATCATACAATGAATTCTTTAGGGTGTCGTAGTGCCAAAACACTAAAGAAATATGGGACACTTTACAAGTGATTCACGAAGGCACGAGCGAGCATAAACGGCTAGTTTAAATGCGCTAACACATGAATATGAGCTATGTCATATGTTATCAAATGAATCAATTAGTGAAATGCAAAAGCGATTTACTCACATTGTTAACCATTTAGTTTCCCTAGATAAGACTTTTGCTAAAGGAGAGTTAATTAACAAAGTTTTGCATTGTCATAATAGGAAATGGCAACCGAAAGTAACAGCAATCGTGGAGTCAAAAGACTTAGATTCCATGCCTTTTGAAACTCTGTTTGGCAAACTCCAGGACCATGAGATGGAGTTAGGGCGTTTGACCATGTACGAAGATTCAGACCGGAAGAAGAAAAGCATCTCTCTCAAGGCAACCAACTCGCAAGATCAAGAAGAGGATGATGATTCTTATTCTGGCCTGGACCAAGAAACCATGAATCTCCTAGTTCGCAAATTTGGCAAATTCCTAAAGAAGAAAAAGGGATTCTGTAACGCCCCGAAAAGGGATTCTGTAACGCGGAAAAGTGAGTAAGTTTTTTTTTGAATTGATGATATAAAATTGTTTCCGTTTAAAAACCTTTCTTTTCTGGGACATCACTTTAAGTAACATATAACGCGGAAATCAAAACCGGTTACCTAACGGTAACTGAAATGATACAACATTTCCTGAATATACATCTTCATAGATATAAAAGATCATAAGTACTTAATATACATATTCAACAAGAAAGGGCGGAAATATTAATCATCGCCAAAAGACACTAAATAAAGATATGAACAAGCTAAAGCCGTCAGTGTTTCAAAAGTCACAAAATGATAAGCAACTCCTAGTGGCTAACTCCAAAACTAGGGTAGCCTCTCCTTAATTCTGCATGCCCCCTCCTGGAACATCACGGATGGGTAGCTCCAAATCCGAGTAAAGCTATCTATCTGACGAGCACACGTCCGAAAAGCAAGCAATAGAAAAGAAGAGAAATAGAGAGAGTAAGACATCTAATGAATATAACTCATTGACGACGTGAACTTATTCAGAATATTACACTCAGATATGAAAAGCAGTTCATATATATATATATATATATAATATATCACATTATAAC
>NC_032014.1:26912554-26912924 GCF_001865875.1 Lupinus angustifolius
TACAGGTCCCATACCAAGCCACTTTGTACGCACCAAAAAGCATTTCATAAGCCAATTGATCAATAAGTTCCATAGGAACAGTCCATAACAGGACGGTGTCGTAACAAACGCTTTCTGGACATCCCTCTCATTGATCCAGATTGCAAAGAGGGGTTGTCAGAGATCGTCTAGTTTGGCCTGCGAGAACTGTCCAATCCAACAGGATGTCCTCTCCCAGGAATACAAAGGACTCACCTCACCTAGACTCTCCC
The DNA here is from genome assembly GCF_001865875.1 of Lupinus angustifolius. Lineage (NCBI taxonomy): Eukaryota > Viridiplantae > Streptophyta > Magnoliopsida > Fabales > Fabaceae > Lupinus > Lupinus angustifolius. Next base: position 26,912,806 of record NC_032014.1, read on the forward strand.
TCAAGACATTGTTGATGAATCACCGTCCAACAACGCCGTCCCTCTCAACATCACGGTGCTCTAAGTCATCCTGTCAATTTCCTCTCCACTACTCCATTATTAACCATATGCATATGAAC
>NC_032014.1:26913024-26913752 GCF_001865875.1 Lupinus angustifolius
CCCTGGACGGTCCCAAACCAAGCCACTTACGGTCAGACGATCTCGCTCCATGGTATCATGTATCCTTTTATGGGCATCGCCCTAAGTCATACATCCTTCTCTCATCCTTCTCATAATACTTTCTTTAAAATTAATTTTCGAGTTTGACTATTTAATTCCAACACCTTGAATACTTTACCTTTTAATTCCATTATGGTGTTATACCAAAGTAGTTTATATCACATACCCATACTAGGGTTATTACATACTCAACCAATCAATCCAAATAGTCAAACACAATTACTGTCTCTCACCCAAGCGACAATTCATCTTTAAATATCAAATAAACTGAAGCCTTCTTCGTCCGAGCGAAGGTACTATCGCCCAAGCGAGGCCCTTACTCACCCAGGCTAGGGAATGCCATAACCAAAACTTCCCTTCGCCCTGTCCTCGCCCAAGCGAGACTATACTCGCCTAAGCGACAGGGACTTGGACAGAATACCAATTTTGCCCTTTTCGGCTAATCAAACGTATTTTCACATGGATTTTCAAACACATGCACACAGAAAAGTTCCCAACAACATTCATATACCATATTCAACACATTGCATCAACAATCATATATATTCAAACGCATTCAAACATAAAAGTCTTGGGTTTCTTAAAACCCAAGTTAACCCCAAAACCTTTGAGATGGTTTAGGAGATCCGGGTGTCATATTCGGACACCACTATGTCACGACGTGTTCT